>NC_048309.1:36816634-36860884 GCF_013100865.1 Trachemys scripta elegans
ATTCAATGACCTCTTGAGGTCCCTTCCAGTCCTAGAATCTATGAATCTATGAATAACCCACCCTACTACTCTGTTATGTCTGTCACATTGTACAAAGAACATTGCTCCCTGAACTGAAACAACCATCAGTTTGTAGAAGAAAGACTCAATGATTGGTAGTTATTGCAGCCTAGTATATTCAAACAGGCAAGAGGCAGTCCATGCAATAGCAGCTAGATGGCTAATTATTTTATGCTTCTTTGAAAACCCAAGCTGCAATGTCCATCCTGTCCATTTTAATTTGAATGTATTCTTGCACAGATAACAATACTTACCACTTGTATATCTGTTTAATCCACAAAGCAATGTACAAAGAATGGCTATTAATCCACACAACATGCCGACACAGTAGAAGCTGATTTAAGGAACTTTATAGTGAAAGGTTGACTAGGTCAGTCCGATTGTTCCCATTTTGCAGGTGGGGAAACTGAAGTAGGGATGTGTTTAGAGGACAGAGACAGCTGAGGATAAAACACAAGAGTTGAAATTCCCATTTCTATGCCCCGTGAACAGACAGGAAATTGATCTATCTATCTATCTTTTTTTTTCAAATTTGCCTCAATAAACTAACTGTAGCAGTAAAATCCGCAGGCTAATTTATAAGAGCTACTTGAGAATTTTCCATCAACACATTTTCTCAATAGACATTGTCTTTTTGATGAAACGGATATTTTTTGCAAATAAACAAATAAAATAATATTGGGACTTTCATGAAAACAATAAGAACAACAAGTTTGTGGTGACTAAAAGAACCAAAGGTTTTGACTGAAATTTCAAAACTTGTGGTTAGCTGAAAACTTTTTTTTGCTATTTTATTTTTAACAAAATAATGAAGAAGAAAAAAAAGAACTTTTGACAAAAAACAAAAGTATTTTCATTTTTGTCAAAAAAATTGATGTAAAACAATAACTTCCCAATTGGCTGTACTTGTTATACAATTTACAAAAATACTATTTCTTTTTGTTCATCCTAAACTTTATGCTATATGAAAAAAGAATGATGAGATATACTCAATATACTCATTCTTTCACAACTAGTATGTTAACTCCTCTAGGAGGCAAAGTTTTTAAATTGAACTTTTCAGATAGCTTGCATTACCAAGAAAGGCAAACCTATCCATCAATACAATTGCATTAAACTATAATGACATGATACACTGCATCTGGCTAATGAATCTAACTTATCCTGTCTTCTGATAGATTTTGTTAATACAAATTCCTTTCTTTCACCTTCTTTTTCTCCCCTGATGACACACAATAGCCTGACTGCTGAAAAATGGCACATCAACAAGTGGTGCATCTTCCTTCCTCCCCTCCTGCCCACCAAAATATATATCAAATAGAGGAATACTGCACACCTGGTTCACATGTACATCGAGATCATTTTATACCACTCTTGCAGTATAAAGGGCTTTAAAATATGTGTGATTAGTATAATTCTCTTCAATTTTAAGCCCCATTCTACTGCCAGAGTGGTGCAAAGTGTTGTTAGTAAAAATGAGACTCTGCTTCTTCAAAACCAAAAAACTCAGGCAAATTCTGTAGATTTTGACATTTGGTGGGATTCTCTTTCCAACAATATCCAATAGGCTTTACCCCTACGTACCCTGTTAATGAACTGCAGTTCAAACTGGCTGCAAGTAGAGGTTTATTTTGTACTCCACCCCCATCTCCCCAGCACTCTGGGGATATTTGATCTCAACAAAATTTCACAGACTTACCTAGGATACGTAACACACTCTGCTGAGCCAGGCTGGTCTCCTGGTGAAAGCACAGAGTGGAGACAAGAAATCTAGGCCTTTCTTTGCCAAACTCTTGCTACACAGGAGGAGCTTTGGTCTGTTACTCTAAGCCCCCCCCATAGCCTCATTTTCCCCAGCTGTAAACTAATGGCAAATGCCAAAATTTGACCCCTTCCACTTGCTGTGCAAAGACAAAGAGCTGGACAGAGGAAGCCACAACAGTGAATTTTATTGGTGCCAGAAAACCAAAGAATTGTGTTTTCTATACTTGATATCATCACTGGCATCTAATCTTTTGCCCCAGAGGTGACCTGTGGGGGGCGGGGGGTATGCAGAATCATGTGCTCCCGCAGATCTGTTGCTTGGCTTGTACTGTGCATGCTCACATGCAGCAAGCATGCTCAGTAAAATCTGCTGAAGCCACTGCCCTTTTTCTGCCCCCCACTATATGCAAGGACAGGCTTGTGATGGTCGGTGCCCCCCATAAGGCTTTATGGAAATATGCTTATGAATATATATATGACATAACTGGAATATGTTCTATGCTACATATGCCATGTAACATATCTATGTAAAGATTATGATCTACCGAATCTATTAATCCTATTTGTATGCATGGATCATTTTTGTATTCGAAATTATGATTATTGGCCGTTTACTGGCTTGATTTCTAAATAACCTTAGTAGAGCATTTGGTCAGTTCCTGGAGAAAGGAATTCGCAAAGTTAAGTGCCCAATCAAGAAGCACTTAAGGAAAAATGCATCTTGGAATGCTCCAATCCACATAAGAAGTCTTCCTGGAGACATTCAAGATACCATGTGGGCAATGGCTCCTGTCTGTAAAAACTGGGAGTCATGCATGGACATGTGACTTGCCCAGGTGACTCCAGAACTCCATTTTGTAGCTGGACTTTGCATAGGAGAGAGGAGGGAGTCTCCACCCACAAGAGAAAGTCTATTTAAGCCTGTGGGAGACCCCTCCATTTTGTCTTCAGTTGGCTAACGAGAAATCCTCTCCATTCCCAAAGAAAACTGAAAGGGGTGTGAGTGATTGCTGGACCCAGACTAGAAGGAAATTAGTCTGTAAAGGAAGCATTCTCGAACTGGTGAGGATTTTATTCAGTTTGATTATACATAGACTTGCATGTTTTATTTTATTTTACTTGATAAATCACTTTGTTCTGTCTGTTACTACCTGGAACCACTTAAATCCTACTTTCTGTATTTAATAAAATCACATTTTACTTAGGGTATGTATACACTCAGGGTATGTATACACTACGAAATTAAATCAATTTTATAGAAGTCCATTTTTAGAAATCAATTTTATACAGTTGATTATGTATGTCCCCACTAAGTGCATTAAGTCGTCGGAGTGCGTCCTCACTACCATGGCTAACAATGACTTACGGAGCGGTGCACAGTGGGTAGCTATCTCACAGTTCCTGCAGTCTTCGCTCCCCATTGGAATTCTGGGTTAAGCTACGAATGCCTGATGGGGCAAAAACATTGTTGCGGGTGGTTTTGGGTACATGTCGTCAATCGCCCCTCCCTCCGTGAAAGCAATGGCTGTCAATCATTTTGCGCCTTTTTTCCTGGGTTACCCATGAAGACGCCATACCACGGCAAGCATGGAGCCCACTCAGCTCACTATCACGCACTTGAAAAGCTCACTGGTGCTGGTTGCTGACTAGGTCAGACCTCAGCGCAACCAACATTCCCATTGTTATTGCTGCTTGCTATGTGTTCCATAATATCTGTGAGAGTAAGGGGGAGACATTTATGGTGGGGTGGGAGGTTTAGGCAAATCGCCTGGCATCCAATTTTGAGCAGCCAGATAGCAGGGAGATTAGAATAGTACAGCAAGGCGCACTGCACATCAGAGAGGCTTTGAAATCCAGTTTCATGACTGGCCAGGCTATGGTGTGACAGTTGTGTGTGTTTCTCCTTGATGCAAACCCACCCCCTTTATTGATTTTAATTCCTTGTAATCCAACCACCCTCCCCCTTCAAAATAAAGTAACTATGGTTTTGAAACCATGCATTCTTTCTTTATTAATTAAAAAATGAGATAATGAACAAGGTAGCCCATGTGAGGTAGGGGAGGAGGGAAGGACACGGCCACATTGCTTATTGTAGCCACACTAAAAATGAAACTGTTTGAATGACAGCCTTCTGTTGCTTGGGCCATCCTCTGGTGTGGAGTGGCTGGGTGCCCGGAGCCTCTCCTCTCCCACCCCCTGTGTTCTTGGGCGTCTGGGTGAGGAGGCTATGGAACATGGGGGGGAGGGGAGGCGGTTATACAGTGGATGCAGTGGGGGTCTGTGCTCTTGCTGTCTTTCCTCAGTATCACATCCTGCCTCCGCTCTTCGCGCTCACTTAATTCTTTCCTGGCCTCTGCCACTGAATGCTTCCATGCATTAAGGTGTGCCCTATCAGTGCGGGAGGACTGCATGAGCTCGGAAAACATGTCATCGCGAGTGTGTTTTTTTCACCTTCTAATCTGCGATAACCTCAGGGATGGAGATGATAGGGGGAGCATAGAAACATTCTACGCTCTATGATTCTGGGGGGACTGCATGGTCACCACGCTGACCAAACAGGAAATTAAATTCAAAAGTTCCCAGAGCTTTTCCTGTGTACCTGGCTAGTGCAGCAGAGTTCAAAGTGCTGTCCAGAGCGGTCACATTGGCTCACTCTGGGATAGCTCCTGGAGGCCAGTACTGTTGATTTGCGTCCGCATTACCCCAAATTCGACCCCACAAGGTCGATTTTAACACTAATCCCCTCGTTGGGGGAAGACAACAGAAGTCAATTTTAAGAGCCCTTTAAGTCAATGGAACGAGGTTGGTTGTGTGGACACATTCATTTTAAAATTGACCTAACATGTCTAAATTCGACCTAACCCCATAGTGTAGACCAGGCCCCAGAGTATGTATTAATACCTGGGGAAGCAAGCAGCTGTGCATATCTCTCTATCAGTGTTATAAGGGGTGAACAATTTATGAGTTTACTCTGTATATGCTTTATACAGGGTAAAACGGATGTATTTGTGGTTTGGACCCCAGTGGGAGTTGGGCATCTGAGTGTTAAAGGCAAGAACACTTCTGTAAGCTGCTTTCAGTTAAGTCTGCAGCTTTGGGACAAGTAATTCAAACCCTGGGTCTGTGTTGGAGCAGACGGGTGTGTCTGGCTCAGCAAGACAGGGTGCTGGGGTCCCAGGCTGGCAGGGAAAGCAAGGGCAAAAGTAGTCTTGGCACATCAGTTGGCAGTTCCTAAGGGGGTTTCTGTGAACCAACCTGTCACAGGGTTGTCTCTGTATTCCTCATTTCCAAATACACAGATATTGAACACTCCTGTAACAGAGGAAAGTAATTAGCACTATGAACACACAAACACAAGAACTGCCATACTGGGTCAAACCAATGGTCCCTCTAGCCCTGTCTCCTGTCTTCAGACAGTGTCCAATCCCAGAAGCCCCAGAGGGAATGAACAGAATAGGCAATCATCAAGTGATCCATCCCCTCTCATCCACTCCCAGCTTCTGATAAACATAGGCCAGGGACACCCAGAGCATGGGGTTGCATCCTGACCATCTTGGCTAATAGTGATTGAGGGACCTATCCTCCATGAATGTATATAGTTCTTTTTTGAACCCTGATGACTGTGCATTATGTGAAGAAGTTCTTCCTTATGTTTGATTTTAACCTGCTAAACATTTCAGAACATGTATCTTTCTGGGGCCTGTTTCTGATCTTTGTTGTGGTGGGCATTCAGGGGTAGAAGCAGTTTCAGTGTTGTAATGGTCATTCTTCTGATGGACAGATTTTTTTTAAGTGAAGGTTTGTTTAGTGTTTCCTTTAGACTGATTCTGAATATGCCTGATCTCCTTTGTGAGTATGTTCCAAAGCCAGATTACCACTGACAGACAGTGCACCTTTGACCACTGCTCTAATGTCTTTTGTCCTCGACTTAGTTATCTGCAGTGTCCCAGAGGAGCCCAATTATTCACAAATTAATATTCAGTCTTTGATATAGCTGGGGTCTGATCCATTAATGCAATCCTGCTGATTTTAAAAATGTTCAGTGTTAGTGGAATGACCTCCAGGCCATTTGGAAATTATTTCTCTCACAGAGATTGTATTTCCCAAGGCTTTCTTCACTTCATTTTTTCTCAGAGCATTGATGAAAGGCTTTAGCACTGGTGTTACAGTAGCATTCAGGATGTTGGCTGTCATGGTCATTTCCAAGGAATTCTGTGCAGGAGGGGTAAATGGTGGAGCTGTACCATATAATTAAAATAGGAAGAGCAAGTAGAAAAGCTCTATTCCCAGCCTTCGGCTGAGGGGGTTCTCAGTATAGTGAAGATGATATAAATATATGAAAGGATAGTTATCCTTGGCAAAAGCTACCATCACAGTGATATTTTTGGTCCCAGATCTCTAAATGGCCCCCTGAAAAATTGAACTCACAACCCTGGGTTTAGTAGGCCAATGTGCAAACCACTGAGCTATCCCTCCTATGAACAAGGCTCTACACAAGAGGACTATCCAGGAATTTCTGTTGGAACAGAAATGGTTGATGGTGATTGGACAGCTGAAGGACAACCTGGTGATCAGAAATTCCAGCACAGAGATAACCAGGAAACTGCATACCCAAGAGCCAACGGCCAGCTGAGCTGTTTGTGATGAAGCTATAATGCAGTGGGTAGCAAATGGCCAAATAGTGGTCAAAGGCCATTACCAAAAGGAGGAAATATTTGGTTTTATCCAAAGTAGAAACAGAAATATATCTGCAAGAGGCAGCTGGCAAAGGAGAGGGTTCTTCTTTTCCCCAGGAAGATTGCAATTGGCTTGGGGACAGAGGTTGTGGTATACCATATCTCCAGGAAGGAGAGATTGCAAAGGAAGAAGTGCATAGGGATCTGGAGTCAGTGTTGGTCATCACTAGTGTTATGATGGCTGCATTTCTCATGACCATCAGGATAAGAACAAAGAGGGAAATCAGCAACTACTGGTACCCAGGGAATCCTAGGATGAGAAATTCCAACTCAACCCCAGGCTTGCTGAAACCAGTGAAAGAAGGACAGTGACATACTCTGGGGGCTTGGCTGGATATTGATCTAAGGTTACAACTGCCTTTCCATTATTGCACCCATTGGCATACTCTTGATTTGTCTAAGGTTGCACAGTGAGAAAACTATAGTAAAGCTGAGAGCAGAACCCAGCCATACTGTCTCCCAGTTCTTTGATCTAAACACTAGACCACAGAACCGCCACAGGGTTTGGAACCCAAAAGTCCTTGACTAGGATTTTTCAAAGGAGCCCAATAGAATTAGGTGCCCAGTTCCCATTGATTTCCACTGGGAGTTGGACAACTAACTTCGTTTAACTCCTTTGAAAACCCCAACCCTGTTCCTGTTCTTCTACTGTAATGACCTGTCCAACCTCCCCTTCCAAAACTGAGAATGGACCCCAAGACTCCTGACCCTCAGTGCCCTACTCAGAACACTAAAGCCTAAAGTAGATGAGGCGGTGGAGAAGAAAAAGAAGAAATGTGCATTAGTTTCACATATATTCCGTGCCATGGTTGGATTTTCCATTTAGGAAACAAGACCATGTTCTACTGCTGTGAAAATTAGCCCAGCTTTGTTTCAGTGAGGTTTGGGATGCAGAGACTGGCAAAATATTTCAAACAAGTCAGTAGTTGAGACTCAGGCCTATGGTGCAGTCCCTCCTCAATCCCTACTGCTTCCTAATGTCTGGAAAGGAGGCCTAAGCACATCAGTATACCAACAGAGAGGGTGTTAGGTTCACCACACCTCTTTTATCTCAGCTCTCTGGCAGCTTCACTGCCTTCAGATTGTGCTCTTGTGACCCCAGAGTCAACCCATTCTTTCCAATGAGATTTCAGATGTCTAACTGATTGGAACTTGGCAAATAGCCATTGGACATCAGAGGTTGTACCAAGTGGACTCCTCAAAAGTGGGTGTGCTTGTCCTGGTTTGTTGCTCCAAAGCTCTATAACAAAGTTATTTTACTAAAAGAATATATGTAGCATACATTAAATAATAAAACTAATGTACTGCATAATAGCAAAATGTATGTGTTCATTATTAAAAAAATGTATAAGTAAAAAATAAAAGTTTCCTTTGTAAGTTAAAAAAAGCCAAAAAAAACAAAAACAAAACAAAACAAATTAACTAAAAAAAATAGCTAGCAAGCTCAGTCCAAAAATAAAATGCTGGCCCCATTCAAGAACACTGCTACAGCTAAAACTTGGCTAACAACCAAAAAAAGGGAAGGGCTTAAATGTGCCCAAGCAGCTGTAAAAAAAAAAAATCTGCAAAACACTACCAGGCATTAATAAAATCTGTTAGGTTTTTTCTCACAAGTAAAAAAATGCTACCCAAAGACCCTAGCAGCCCTGCCATTAATTAAAACCAAAAAACTAAGTCTACGTAAAGTCCATCAACAAAAAACTGCTTTGGCTCCATGCTAAAAAAGCCCTTTCCAAGTCCTGTTAACCACCAACACCACTGTAAAGTGCCAAAAACTACCTGCCTGGACCCATGCTTCTCACTGCAAAAAAACCCCTCCACCTGAAAATAATTCTCTAAATAATGGTCAGCCTATTTCTCCTGCTAGCTCTGCTGTGCCTTCTGGACAGCAGAAAAAAAGGACAAGATGAAGTGCTAGTAACCTCTCCTTTGTCCACTAACAAACCTACTGTGCCTTTAAATTTTTCTAAAAAAATCACACCAGTACAGGGTAAAATGCTAGTAACCTCTCCCCTGTATTATGTTAAATCACAACTGCTTTAAAAAAAAACAAAACAAACAAACAAAAAAAACCTCTCGCTTTGCTAAAACCACCAAAGTCCAAAAATTTCTAACTACAAAAAACATTAAAAACGAACCCTAATAATAATAAAAAAAATTATACACTGGCAAAAAAAAAAAAAAACTTGTAAAACCCATGCTTAAAAATATGGTATTAATTAAATTTTGGGGTTTATTCTACAAGCTGCGCCCTGTATTTTGAATAAGTCCTTCAGCATGTATTTCCCTCCCTAATTAAACTGTAAATCATAAGTACCAAAGGCACCCTGTTGCCACTGCCCCTGCCATCTCCTCCATTACACTATTACACCTGTCACATATCCAAATACAAACAATGCCATATATTTAATAAAACCCATTGGCCAAGGCCTTCACACTTTAGTAATTTATTTAAATATTGTTTAAAAAAATTATTTTCAAGGTTCAAAATAATTTATATAAGCAAACAATTAAATAAAAAACATATAAATCAATAAAAATAAAAATACATAATATGATTACCAGTAAACCACAAAAATCTGTAATTGCAATTAATAAGTTCTATAGCAAAATAAATATAATGGCTATTCCTAAAATTTGCACTATGTTACATAAAAAAGGCCCGTATTATTATTTGATCACCCAATTAGTAAACAATTAAACAAATACCCCAAATGTTTATTTTGCCACTAAAAATTTTACCTGCATAAAAATTATTCCAGTAACTAATAATGTAACCTGTACCTTATTGCAATACACCCCCTCTTATGCCATTAATATTAATGCCTCCCGGAAGTACATAAAAGTGTTTAACCAACAAATATAATACAGTACTACACCCAAAAAAAAGTATTAAAATATCAATAAACTGTTATTAACATTACACTAGGAACTGTTAAATTTTCATTGCCCTTATCCAATTTCCAAATTACATCTACATACTCAAATTGTTCAAAAAAAGCTGCCATTAAATTAGCACAACAGAGGGCTTGAGTTATTTCCTCTAAAAAAAAAAAAATTAACCAAAACCCTATGGAATAAAGTCAATAGTGCAGCAGCAATTTAAAATATTTTTAAAAACCAAAAACATAATAAAAAATTAAAGCAACTAAAAAAACCCCATTAGCCTTATTTCTGGGGCACAGCTAACCCAAGTACAGGCTAAAGTTGGTAAGTTACATGTTATCTCCGCCCTTAGTTCTATGACCCAAAAATTGCTAACCAAAATGGTATTAAATATCACTAAGGCTAAAAAGGCATTGCAATAAAATCTAGCATGTTCAAAAATTCAAAATTTCCTGAATGACCAGCTAATGGCCATTCAAAATAATCTAGAGCATCAGGCTTGGCCCACTCCCCTTACAAAGACATCAAAAGTACCATCTGATCTGTGGCCATAAAAACATACTTAAAAACTTTCTGGGTAAAAGTGAGGACGTTCTCAGTACTCCTTCCAAAAATATAAATCGGTTAAAAAAGTGTGGGCATATACTAAATCGTGCTGGGTCCATAAAAAAATGCGTATCAAATTAAATTATTCACCATAATATCTAAAAAATTAAACCACCTGGTAAGCCTAGCCAATTTGTTGTTAGTGCTTCTAAAATAACACCTAACATTTAAATAAAAATAAAAAGTCAATAAACATTTTAGCCGTTAAAACCATCACAGCTTTAGTGTATTCATAAACTAAAACCAAAAAAAATGGTCACTGTTCATAACTGCATTTGCTAAAAGGATAAAAAACAAAAAACTACCCTAACAAAACACTTTTTCAAGCTAATAATAGCTATGTGTATGTTAAAGCCACCACATTGCAAAACATACATTTTAATCTCATACCACTGAAAGCAATCATATTATTTACTGGCCTGCAAATAACATTTTGCAAGTAGCCCTTAGGTTCCAAATACCCTTTAATTGAACTAGTTTAGTGCCTATTCAATTTCAAAATTTGCTTTCACTGTTACCAAAAATTCAAAAACTCTCTAAAATACAAAAGCAAATTCACATGCTTCAAAATATATATCAAATTAAAAAGTATGCCTTTCATACAGCTTGTAAAGTGTCTACTTTATATACTAAGTATAATGTATTGTGCTTTATAACTAAAACTGTACAACCACCTCATCATATTATTGCTATAAAAATGTTATTGCTTGTGTTGCTATTGGTTAGCTTAAGATTATATTATTGTTGTTGTTATAAAAAACTTAATAATAATAATACCTTTCATGTCCATGCTCATCACGTATTGTCATTACATCCAGTCAAACCCCTAAGGTTAAAGCATCTAAAGTAAAATCTAAATTCCAAAACTTAATGCAAATTAAAATTTAAAAATGTTTCTTGTACTAATAGTACAAAAGGGGGGGTTGTGGAAGCAAAACAAGAACTGACAGGAAGGGGATTGCAATGCATAAAAGTTTGTTAGCAAAAATCAGGCTAACTGTAACGCTAATAACATGAAATTTGTAGAAGCAAGGAATGTGTAAGGCGAGTGGAAAAAAACTGTGTAAAAAGTTGTTGCAACCTTGTGTAAATAATGTGCAAACAATATGGAATGTAGACTAAAAGTCTTATGTTAGTAAAAAAAACAAAATATGAAAATGACCTATGTATAAACAAAATGCTGCGGTTACTTTTCATTGTCTGTAACAAAAGGTATAAATGCTTGATGTAATTGTTTACCTGTGAAGAGACCTGCCTAGGAGGGGGAGACCCTGTATCCGAAGAAGTGGGATGTAGCCCACGAAAGTTTATGCTCAAATAAATTTGTTAGTCTCTAAGGTGCCACAAGTACTCCTGTTCTTTTTGCGGATACAGACTAACACAGCTTCTACTCTGAAACCTGAAATGTGTCCTAGGGCACTCTCTTCCTTTACACAGCTGTTAAAAAAAATAAAGTATCTAACTTTGCTGTACCCAAACAAAGAGTAAGAACTGTGTTATTCTCCAACAGGATGATTTTGTTTCCTCAGTTTTAGAACTAGAGCTTAGAAATGATCTCTTTCATTAACATCTGTAATTGTATACGAGAGTGCCAATTGTTATTAGTGAAAAAAGAAAGGACTTTGATTATATCATCTTTATTTTTTCTTAAATATGTGCATTCAGATTCTAATTACACTGGTATAACTCCAAAGTGAGGACAATAAATACTGTGAAGATATCCAGATATCTTAGAAAACATTCTCGCATTTGGGTGGGTTTGCAGAGAAGAGGTAACATCTTGAAGTGGAAAGACATTTGATTTGGCATAAAACCTCTAAGGAGCTCATCTGCCAGTTTAGACAGCAAATGAAAAACATTATCTAAGAACAGACCAAAATATTGCTTAACTAAAACGGTATCCTTTAAATTTGACAAATATCTCAGTCTCTAATGATGGAGCTAGCCCTGCAATATCCTGGTGATTGTTTTCCATAATACTCTCATCTGTCAAATATATATTTTTTATGTAATATACTAATAAATATCTCTCTCTCTCTTTCTCCAGTGTTATATGTAGTTTTACAGTCATTAAGATCTACATTAATTCTCCTTTAACCAAGCTAAAATAACCTCCCTTCAATGCTATATATATGCTTCACAAATTACATTGGGATTCGATCTCCAAAGAACTTCAAAGTCATGCTTCCAATGTACAGTGTGTGTTGCTTGTAGAGATAGTGTAAGAGTTTGAGGGACCAGTTTCAGGGACAATGATTTATATTCCCATGCCGAAGGTTTGTGAACTCACATATCTGTCTTCATGCATTTGTTGTTTACTAACCTCATGATAATTCTTCTCATTCTCTCTAACCATCAGAGAAGTGAGATTTTGAATCAGCCTCCCAAGAAGAGTTGTGGGGGCTAACAACTTAATATGTTCTAAGAGAGAGATTGACTAGTTTATGAGTGGGATTGTCTGACGAGATTGCCTGTGGAGGTAGTGGATTGGACTGTGCAGTCATGGGGATCCCTCCTGATTTATGTTTTATGTTCCTAAACTCTCATGCTTCAGCGCTTTAGCTGGTCACTTGCAAAGATCAGGAAGGGATGTTTCTCCAGTGAATTCTGTTTGTTTGGATTTTTTGTCTCCTTCTTCTGAAGCATCAGACATGGCCACAGTCGGAGATGGGAGTGTCAGGCTCAGTAACATTTCAGCCACTCAAAAATTCATATCTGACTGAATGTCTTCCATAAAGCCTTCTCCAGCTCTTTATTTCTCAGAGTGTAACTGAAGGGGTTTAATAGCACTGTGACAACAGTGTTCAAAGTGCTGACAAACTTGTTCATTTCCAAGGAGCTCTGTTTGGAAGGCTGGACATAGAGGGAGATGGAGGAGCCATACCAGATAATCACAACAGTGAGAGGAGTCGAGCAAGTGAAAAAGGTCTTTTGCCGGTCTTGGGCCAAGGGGATCCTCAATGCGGTGGAGATGATGTAAATGTAGACGACCAGGGTTTTGGGACGTGTTCCCAGGACGACGATGATCAAGATGAGGAAAGCGGCCCTCTCAATTACTGAGGTATCTATGCAGGAGAATATGACCAAGGAATCTCTGCTGTAGGAGAAATGATTGATGATGTTAGAGCCACAGAAGGACAGCCTGGCTATCAGATATGCTGGGATAGAAATAACCAGGAAACCAGACACCCAGGAACCAAGGGCAAACTGAGTGGACAGTCTGCTGTTCATGAGGGTACTATAGCACAATGGGTAGCTGTGCCCGCAAGGGGGGCCGTGATACCGGCAAAAGAATGACACTCAGTGCCTGAGAGTAAAAAGCAAGGCTTTACTGAAGGAAGAACTTACACTCCAAGCTGCGCGGGGAGTCCCTGAGGTGCGTGGAGGGACTGCGGGGGATTCTGACTGTCCGGGACAGCTGGCCAGGCAAGACTCCACTGAAGGGAGTCCGCTGCAATGTTATATCCCCCCGCGCTTATCTCAAGGTTATATGGGGTCAACAGCTGGCTACATTCATTGCATTCACAAATCGTACTCATTATATAAGCTAACTTGTTTACAAACAAAAACATGCTGAACTATACTAAATTACATTTTGGCAGGATCTGCTGAACAAAGTTCATTGCACGGCCTTCAACTGCTTCCGCTCACATTCAGTCACATATTCAGTCCACTACTTAGCTCCTTGCCATGCTTCCGCAACCTGTCCCCTACACTCCACCCCTTGGCGGACTGAGGTGTGTTAGTTTAGTCACTGCCACCAGTGCATGGTGAGCGCGCGCACCGGTTTGAGTGTTGCCAGCCGGGCCAGGAAGGTGGAGAAGCAATTTATGCAGCATTTTAGGAGGACAAATATATATACAAATCCCAGTAGTCCCACTAATAACAGGAGTCTGATGCATCTCCCCCAGGCGCCGAGATCTGGAAGCCAGGAGGTGAGCCATCGCCAAGAGTCATCCCATGCAGAGGCCTCAGAGCCTACATCATGTAACACTTTCAAGTGGTCCATCATACTGTGAACATCAGTTTCAATGCGCTTATCCAGATTCTAATAAAACCAACAACTTTCATTAATCAAGGCACAAACACCACCTTGGGCAGCTAATAAATAATGCAGCGCCATGCGATTTTGCAATACTACTTGCGATAGAGAAGTTACCTCTAATTGCAAAGCGTGGATTGCATCTATGGTATCATTTTCTATAATCTCTAACGTGGCTGAAATATTTACAATAGCGCGCTCTAATTCAGCCACCCTTAGCCAGGGGAGGAAAGCGCGGACGAATTGATGAAAGCCTGTGGGTCTCTGCACAATGGGGTTTGTGCTCCGTCGTGAACGTGTCACCAATATATAATTGTGCACTGCATGAGCGTGCATAGTGTGCATTCCATACGAATAGGGGAGAAGCCGTCCCAGTGTGCACTGTCTGTACCATTGATGGGGTAGGGTTTTGTACGCCCAGCGGCCACATAGCCAGTACAACCCTGGCAGACCTGCTGTGGGGAGCCATATGCTGCCTGAGGTGTTGCGACACCAGCTGTCGGAGCTCTGGTTACACTGAGGCCAATAATGGGTGCGTGGGATATGCCTGCGTCTAATCGTATTGAGGGGCATTTTCCATATGGGTGTGCTGGTGTTGAAATAGTACAAAAACCCACGGGTATGTAGTCCCCACTCGCCCCAACGCCACCACAATGGCAGAGGGTGGTGCCATTCGAATAGGTCAAATTAGTTCCAGAAGAATCGGAACAGTTGTCACTTGAGACCCACATCTCCCCAGCCATCCACTCACTGTACAATCCCGGTAGGCTGGCGGTGACATTAAATTGCCTGGTGCCTGGCAAGTATTCTACTACTACTGCACATGAGGACAGGGGAAGTTCTCCAACAAGACGAATGGCGTCCATTGCTGGAAATCGCTGCACACACCAATGCGCATTCCCCAATACCACCACCGGTGTCCCTTGGCGCTGGTAGGGGGGTATTTCATTATACTTGGTGAGAAAGGTGGTATCGTTAAGGCCCAGGATTCACTCCACGGCACTGCAGCCCACGGGATGCCAGTGCTTGCCAATTTGGGGGCGTGTGCTCAGTACCAGCAGTCCGACTTGTTACCTGCTAGTGCCACTGACTGCATCCACTGGACAGCTGAATTGTGGTGCCATGTGGCTTGGGCACCAGTCTCAATCAAACCTAGTTCAAGGATTAGGCTGTAGAGAGTGTGTCGCAGGGACATCACACAGGTGTTGGTCTTCGGGTGGCATGCCCGGGGTGCTCCATGGGGTTGTGCAAACTGCAGTGCAGCGGTCATGGTCGCTTGGAAGAAAGACACTTAGAGGGCACATAAATTGGGGCGTCTTCCTCTTTTAGCAACATGAGGTGAGTATCCCCGGGGCCATCGGCTAGGATTTCCCCTTCAAGCAGGTTATGCTTAGTGCGGTCATGGACCCAAACTGCACACCCAGTCGAGTCGAACCCCCCTGCTCGAGTAGTGGAAGTAAGGGCCTCCACTTCCTGCAAATCAGGTAATCCAATGCGCTTGCAAATCAACTGTGCAACCTGCTCACCTTGGGAGAGGGTTATTGCCTTTGGGCCATTGTGCACCAAAAACACCTTAACCTCCCCCATGTTTTGCGTGTCTATGTTTTTCTGGTTTTTAATTATTTTTTCCACACACTCCCATGTCCCTACTTAAGATAAGTTCTAAGTTCTGCTAAGCTGTTTTTCTCAATTATTGTTTTGGCAGTGAAGAGATGAGAAAGAAAAACCACACCTCCCACACTGAATTCATCTTCTTGTATAACCAACACACCTCCTGGGTGTGGTGCTTTGTCCACTCTAGTGGGACTGAGCCACTTAAAGATTAATGAGTCTGTTACAGTGTTAGCTAAGTGCTATGTGGCTTTTAGGTCATGCAGTAGAGCTCATGCATTTAGCTCCAGAGGTCCCGGAAGAGCCCCCACTTGTAAAGCCCACAGAACCTAGTTGTTGGTGTGCAGGATCGAATCTGGGACCTCTGGAGCTAAATGCATGAGCCTATACAGCTAAAAGCCACATGGTGCTTAGCTAAATCAGTAGCAAATTCATTAATCTCTAAGTGCCATTAACGGGGACAAAACACCACACCCAGGAGGTGTGTGGGTTACACTTGGGCTTCCTAGAGCTCCTGGATCACCGCAATGGCCTACGACCACTATTTAGCCATCTGCCGCCCACTGGGTTACCCAGCTCTCAAAAATCACAGAGCCCTCAATATGCTACGCCTGGGCTCCTGGGTCATTGGTTCCTGGCTTCATTCCAGTCCATCGCCAAGATCTCCAGGTTGCAGTTCTGTAGTGCTAACACCATCCAGCACTTCTTCTGTGACCTCTTGTCCCTCCTGAAGCTGTTGTGCATGGATAACCTCTGCAATCACAATGCTGGACTTCATGGCAGCACTGCCCATTCTCATGATATCCCTGCTGTTGAGCGGAACCTCAGTTTTCTGCATCTTCTTTTGGTGACCAAGATCCCATCTGCAGCTGGAAAGCATAAATCTTTTTCCACCTTCCCCTCCCACCTGGTGGTGGTTCCCATCTCTTATGACGCTTCCATCTGCATTTTCCCCTGCCTTAGGGCCATTGGCACCTTCCTCCTCCACAAGCTAGTGTCCGTTCTGTACATGGCCCCATTCCTGAACCCCATCATCTATAGCCTGAGGAACAAGGAAGAGAGGGAGATCCTGGGCAAAGGCAGCTCCTGGGTTTTCAGGGTCAGAGCCAAGTGGGGATAAAGTCATAGTGTTTAAAGCCACAAGGGCCACAAGATTTTGTCTGACCTCCGGTAGATTACAGGCCACCAACACCACCCAGCACCCACACACTAAACCCCACTACCAAATTTAGACCAAAGTATCACCCATGGGAAATAGAACAAACTTGGGTGTAATCAATATAAATGAGACTTAGTGTAGAGGTTGACGGACGTCTTTGAAGCCTCTGGTGCTTGCTGATGCTGGAGACAGCTCAAGCTTGACAATCCCAGTGCTTGGAGCTCCTGCAAAGCTGTTCAGGGCATGCGGGAAACCCAGTGTCCTACAAACAGGTTGGGAACTGGTATAGCACAGCATTGTAGCAAGAGTGTAAGCCTCTTAAGGCAGAGACCATCTTTTTGTACAGTGCCTGGGATCCTAGTCTATGGCCGGGTGCTCCGGGGATACAAATAAATGCACAGTAATACAGCTCCCCACAGTGGAGTCAGTACAGGTCCTACTGACTGCACTACCAGATCTGCCACCCCACTGCTCTATTGCAGACCAGATTTGGAATCCTGCATCAGTCTCGCAGGCTTTTAATTGCTCAGATAAAATGGACCCTGGATCCAAGAATTCCCTGGGATGGTGCTTTCCTTTAGCCAAACTCAAATCTGCTGGATGGGGTTTGTTGAATAGTAAAATTAAAATATGTCCTCTTAGGAGTTACCCTGAATGCTCCATCACTAACTCCAGTTTAACATACTTGTAAACTCAATTGAGGCAATGTTGCCTAATGGAGAGCGCTGTGGATGGGGACTAAAGAGACCTGGGCTCTGTTCCTGCTGGGTGGCCCTGAGCAAGTCACTTCCCTGTTACGTGCCTCAGTTTCCCCATGGATACAAGAGGGATCATGATAAGGCACTTTGAGATCTATTGGAGAAAATGCTAACTAAGAGCGAGAGGTTTTTATTTATTACCTTTGATTTACAATTTTGTAAGTATGAAGAGATTCAGTTCTACTGACCAGAGTAGAGTTAATCCTGATTTACACCTAGAAATGAGAGAAGAATCAGACTCATATTTTTACTTTCCAAAGTTTAGCATCCATCTACTTAAATGTGTTCACTAAGAAATAACGCACATGTAAAACAGTAATTGAATTTATTTTTAAATAATAGATTAATTCTTTTTATAAAAAATGTCTCTCTGGCTGGGATTTGCAAAAGTGCATAAAAGAGTTAGGCACCCAAATTCTATTGACTACCAGTGGGATTTGAGAACCAAACACCTTCAATTATTTTGAAAATCTGACCTGGGCATCAAATAGCCCTGTGAAGGGGGCAAATATTGTTTTTCTCATCTGAAAAATGTGACTACTGAGACCTAAGCTGGTTCAAGGTCAGAGCTGAGAATAAATCCCACTTTGACTTATCACCAGACATTCACCCTATCTATGGTTGGAATAGGCACTTTCAAATGTAAATGACAATCACCTCTAATGACTAAAAGGTGTGTCAATTGTTTGACTACACTTGGGGTTCAGTATTTAAAGGAGCAAGAGACCAAATAATCAAACCTAGCCAAATGCATTGTCTAAAGACAAAGCAATACAATACAAAAAGGAGACATACTACCCTTCTGGGAAGCAAATTCTCGCAGAGTGTTCATGTTACTCAAAAGGTGTGCTTTAAAAATATGCATTTCAGCTAGCAGTATTTATAGTATGATTTTATAACTTACAAAGTCCTTTACTTGTCACTAGAAATCCAACTGTGTAACAGTTCCTAAACTTGCAGTTTTGCTCTGTACTTTGCTTATCTCTGCTTTTGGGTACTACATGCCAAACCAACTGGGCATAGAGGTTCATTCCACTCTGTGCTAAGACACACCATTCATGCATCATGTCTTCGACAGGCATCCTATTTCCTAATGCCAAAGCTGGCTTCAGCTTTGCAAAGTGTTGTGGGATCCTCCACAGGAGTGAACTGAATTGTGAGGAGACCATAATCTATTCAGTTAACATAACTTCCCAACACATGTATACAGACATCAAAGTTCCCCTGAGCCAATGGTTCATAGATATAATATATATTATAGCAAAATCATCTGCATAATACTCATTGATGTGATGAATTATTCACCCAACATGTATGTATTGGTTAACACTTCTGATGGGACCTACTCCCACTGAAGTCATTGGAAAGACATCTGTTCAGTGACCATTGGATGAAGCCCATGGCCTGAGATTTTCAAAGAAATCTAAGGCAGTTAGGGCCAGATTTGCAAAGGTATTTAGGTACCTACAAATGTAGATAGATGACTATTGGATTTACATAAGCACATAAGAAGGTTAGGTGTCTATCTTCCATTGCAGGTCAATAGTTGGGGGGCTATATTTTTAAAGTTATTCTTGCACTTAGCTTCCATTAAATACCTTTACAAATCTGGTGCTAGGAGCCTAACCTATTTAAGCAATTTTTTTAAAGTCCACTAGGAGCCTTAAGGGGCATAAATACCTTTGGAAATGTTAGCTCCCTGATGCCCACTGACTTTCAATGGGAGTTGGGTACCTAAATCCATTAGGCCCCTTTGAAAATCTTAAGCTGGATGTCTTCTCCTTTCTCTCATCTTCATTATAAATGCTAGCTGCATAGTGTACACAGAAAATACAGAGACTCCAATACCACTAGTTTGGGCCTAGTCCAAGAGATAAACCTACAGGTATCTGACCCCAGACCCAGAGCTGGCTTTAGCAAGTGCGGGGCCCGATTCGTGGGGCTTGTACTCACCGGGTGGCACTTCAGATTGCCGCTCTCTGGCTGGGGTAGCAGGGCCCCAGGACTTGCTGCTCTCCGGCCGGTGCTCTGACCAGGAGAGCGACGCCGCGAGGCTTGCCGTGCTCCAGCTGGGGTTGCAGGACCGCGGGGCTTGCCGCGCTCTGGCTGGGCGTGGGACACTCTTAGGTGCGGGGCCCGATTCAGGGGAATTGGGGGAATCGGCCTAAAGCTGGCCCTGCCCACACCATTGTGTTATCACGCTATTAGATGTTCCAGGAGATGCAGCGGGTTCTGGAAGCCACAGCATTGGTTTTTTTAATAAACTAGTTGATATTGCATAGAATAGAACCCACCCAAAAGCTTTGCCCAGGAAATGACAGCACACTCTGCAGTATGGGAGGAATGCAGGTGGCCTTGATTTTACCAAAACAATGTATAATTAATAGTGTTCCTGGCCCTGAACACTCTGACAGCTGTGTCTGTGTCACCAGTGATCCTTGTACCATGGGTGCTGCTGTTCTGTAAAGGGACATGCTCAAGCATTATGAAGAGGGAGACTGTGGTCCAGTGCAGAGGGCCTAGGGCTGCCGGTGAGGTAACCTGGGTTTTTATTCCCATGTTGAACTGTTGTGTGACAGTAGGAAAGTCTGTTGATCTTGTCCACCTAAATACACCCTTCAGGACAAGTGTGCCTTCCCTGCACACTGCAGCCCCTAGGTGGTGCTGTTGCAATCTTGATAATAAACCCACCAAGACAAATGGAGGTTTTACAGCCTGTCGGGTCTTGTGTCCGGTGGGCTCCCCTTCACTGCGTGTACATATTGTGCCTGGCAACTTTTTCATGCTACTGCACAATAAATCTGGGGATCAGAGCTGAAGCGACTTGCAGAAAACCACATTGTTGCAAGGAAGGAATGATAATTACAGCCATTGACTCACCACCATTCCTTAATTCCAGGTGTCCACTGAGTTCAGGACAGCCACACAGATCTATGGCTTGCCGGGCCATGCCCTCACTGGAACTAAACTAACAGAGCTCCATTTGCTTGTGCATATTTAAATGTCATGGAGTTAGCTAGCGCGCTGGCCCAGATCATCTGCTGGAGGTAATGGTTTGATTAATAAGGCCTAAATCAGGAGCAATTTCATTGATATGACTACCACTTTGGTGCTGCACATTAATTTGAATGGAGAATGAAATAATAAGGATAGATATATGAATGAATCTGACTGTATGGTTGGGAAAATGACAGACTGCACATGTTGGAGTGAAAGGATGGGTAGCGTAAGGTGTACATACCTTGAAGTGATGGATTTATTTAGTTTATGTGTTACAGTAGTTTTGTATGTGTGCGTATGTGCGCTTATGCCTTAATATGGATGTGTATTCATGTCTGAGTTTGTGTGTGAGTGCATCTCTGTGTGTGGATCTAGATGTGTGTCCCTCCATATGTGTGTTTGTAGTGCGTGATTTTTCCCCTGTACCACTAATGTCCAGGCAGAATTGTGCTCCCCAGTGCAGTCTCTGCAGCTGGCTGATGCTAAATGTACCACTGCCTGATAGATCAGTGGGAGCATATGCATCACTGGCACCAACTGGATATTGTGTCTCATCTTACAGCTCTGTCCTGGCTTCTCTTGGTGCCACCAAGCTATTTCTTAGCAGCAATGGGCCAGAAATGAGCTGCCTAGACTGAAACAGGAACCTCAGATCTGAACACCCCCAATTATCTTTGTGAGACTCAGGATCCAGATGTGAATTTCACAGGCCGGGGCAGTCATTAGTTATAAGTGGATCTGTAGCCATACGAAAATCACAGCACTGGGTAGGATGCCAATTGGCCTCTTTACTGGCAGGCTTGGAAGACAGGTAAAGGGAAGACAGTCACAGTGTAGGTACCAACTTCTGAGTTCTGACCTAGAGAAATCACCTCCTTCGGTCAGGTTTGAAGCATATTGTCCGACTGAACAGTGGTGTGTGTGTGTGTGTGTGCGTGCGTGCGCTAACTTGTATTCCCACTGCTCTATCTAATCATCTAACTATCCATCCCCTAATGGTCCCTCTGGCCATTATCTAATTGGCCATCTGTATAACCATCTGTCCATTCACCTAATTGCCTACCCTGCCCTCTATCTGCGCATTGAGATGTCTGTCCATTTTCTTCCTTTCATCCATCTCATTGATCCAGCCATCTGTATTTCCAATTGCCCATCTACATTTCTGTCAGTCTGCCATGTCATCTGTTCATCTGTCTAATCAGTTTCTGTCCACCTGCCTAATGTTGTTTACATTCGCCTACCCCTCCCATCTATCTATCTATCTATTGCTAAGTGGCCCATCCCTGTGGAAAGTGGACTTCAGTGGGCAGGGGCTGCTGAGTGGGTGTATTTCACAGTCATGGGCACTAAAATCTATTTAAAAATACATCATGATTTTTAGTAATTAAAGGATATTCCTTCTGACTCTGAGTGCAACTAATTTCACAGGCAAAGCAGGTGGGAATTGGAGCTGACAAGAGGCTTGCTGTAACACTCTGATAAGGGCAGCAGTGGCAAAGGGATAAACAAGAGCTATCGGTCTCTGGTGGCTGATCAGAGAAGAGGCAATGAACAGTTTGTCCATAGTATGTAAAGTGCTTGACCTTAAGGATGCTGCTGTTTCTATAGGTCTGATCACAGATTTGCTGTGACAAATCCCCAGTGTGAAGGAACCCTGATCAATTTCATTTGAAACATGTTCATTTCATTGACTCTTGCCTAAGATAAAAATAATAATCAGTTAAAACACCCTGCTTCATTGTGTGCTCATTAAAATCATGGCCGCTAGCAACACAGCTACTAAAATGAAAACTCTTCAATTAGTCATGCAGCATCTGTGGTTCTATAGGGATTTATAGGAGGACACACAGGTTGTTATAATTTCACATGTCTTAATCAGCACTCTGAGGAATGTTAAACCCAGCTGATACCTGGGCACTGCCTGGAAATTTAACAAACCTCTCAAGGAATTAAGAGCCAGCGGCAGAAACAAAGTTACTTCTCGTTTTAATGAGTCCCGTCGAGGGCCATTAGAATGAAAACATTGTCGGGAAATGCAGGTAGCGGCAGCAGTCCCATCGGGGCTGATTAGCAAGGAAAGTCTGAGGCATTGATTAATGTTAGACAAAGGAAGGAGAGGGTTTGTTCCTATGTCAAGTAGCCCCCAATGCGTAAAGTGAAAGGGGTCAAGCCAGTTATGCCAGTTCCTGTGAAAGGTGATCCCTTCATTCATACATTCCACCAGAGTCCCATCTAGTGAGGTGATGTATAGGGATGTGTGGATTGCAAGGAAACTGACGTAAACAAACCGGAGATTCCCACTGGGTTAGCAGAGGCAGCAGGGCCCAGGTGCAGTGAGTGAAAGGCAATTCCAGGATTCTAGGCCTCAGTGACAGATCAGCCAACATACCTGGATTGTGACAGGCTTTGCTGTCCTGCCCACGACCCCCAGTTCTGCCAGTGTCCTCAAAGTCTTATCCATAGACCCCTACTCACAATGCTGCTCCATCTCTGGGTTCATACCCAGTCACAGACACATAGGTCTGGTGCTCTTGACAGTTTTGTCAACCCCACTGTCTCATAAATCAAGAGAAAAACTTAAAAATCAAGAGATTTGGTATATAAATTAAGAGTTGCTATTTTTTCAAACATAGACCAATATAGATATAGTGACGGCTTATAAACCTCATTAGAAGCCTGTTTAATTTTTGACAGGTCAGAGCGCTTTACAAAAACTCTATTGCTGCATCTGAAAACACTTTGTAGCAGACTTTTAAAAACTCCTCCCTGTTAGCACCATGTTGCTGTGCAGTTCAGTTTAAGGTGACGGTGACAGATTCTCACTTAACAATGATGCTACATTCTAATTAGTCAGAGCCCAAGCACTGGAGGTCACTGTACACCTTAACTAAAGGTGATATAGTGATATCTTGTGCAAGCAAACCTTGGTTACCTGAAGGTGGGGAGAAGGGGGGGAGGGAAGGGGTTAGGCCTGAGGTGTGTGTGGGGGCAAACCCAGTCTGGGGTGGGGGGGGTGAGGTTAGGCCCCTGAGTGTGTGTGTGGAGGGGTAGTCCTGGCCCTGGAGGGAAGGGGGAGGGGGAAAGGCCCTGGTTTGTGGGTGTAGGGGGCAGACCAGGCCTTGGGGTGTGGGGGTTAGGCCCCGCAGAGGGGGTGAAGGGGACAGGCCTGTGGTGTGTGGGGGGCGAGTGCAGGCCAAGGGTGGGGGGTGGTCGGAAGCAGGCCTGGCCCATGGAGAAAGCTAGGGGACACAGCCTGGTTGACTAGGCCCAGTGGGGCCTCTTGGCCAGCAGGGAGCAGTGGTGGTGGCGGGGCCCGGAGTCTCCTCCCTGGGGCCGGGCTGGGGGAGGCGGTGCGGACCCACTCAGAGCAAGCCAAAAGGCACTGTTCACCAAGCTGCTGGACTGATTCCGGGCACTTTACTGGAGGGAGGAGATGGAGCTCTCCCCAGTTTGGCTGCTGTATACAGGCAAAATGAGAAACTTCATGCAAATCACACCAGCAGGAAAAAAATCCTGAGATTGGAGAGTTCTATCATCAGATCCTGAGTGAGACTTAATTTGACTTAGCAATCATGTCTATCAATAGTAAATTCATGAGAAATGGCATGTCTGTCTTGAACGGCTCTGTAACAGTTTGTAGGAGGATTCCTTCAGTGTGCCAGCCCCCGGAGGTCATGCTCTCACTAGGGTAAGCCACTTGGCTTCACCGTCCCCTGGGACTGAACCTCGGTGCCTTCAGCACCCCTGCGTCACACCGTGAGCTCCCTGCAGCGTGTCCACATGAGTTGGACACCTAAGGGAGACTTACACATCCAAAGGGAGCCATGAACCCCCACCTTCCTAAATCTGCAGTGACTCTCAGCCAGCCATGTAAAATGTCTGGAACATAGCATAGAAAGTCCTTAGTTAATATGAAGTACAGAAAGATGCAGCATAGTCCATCTGGGTCAGCCCAGAGGCCAAACCCCTCTGACCCTCCTTTAGTCTTAGTCCAGAAGCATCTCCCCGCCTCCATCAGCCCACAGTTAACAACACCTCCTGCCCCCCGGCTCCTCCTCAGTCCTCTGTTCTCCACTGGCCTCCTAAGGAGGGTGGGACATCTATGTCACTTGTTGATAGGTGTCAAATGTTCAGGCAATTGCAGTGGCCATTGTCTTCTCCATGGGCATAGGGGAGACCTGTGTCTCTGCAAAGAGTAAACAACCCTTTCCCACCACCTAGTTAACTATGCACCACATATGGGAAACTGAGGCACACACACTATTAATCCAAAATATGAAAAATTCCTGCTCCATCACACATACATGTGCACACACATGCACGCACACACACATAGAGCTCTGCCGGTGCCCCTCAATCCTGAGTTGCAGTCCCTTTCTATCCCAGTCCTGGGCTCCCCCTGCCACAGCTCTGCCAATGTTCCCTAGTCCTGACCTGCAGCCCCCTGCTGTTCCATGCCTAGACTTGATCACTCTTTCATACACACAGTTCTGCTGATGACCTCAATGCCAAAACACAGACCCCCTGTTACCCCAGCCCTGGACTCCCCCCAACCCTCACCTCTGCCAATGCCTGTTAATCCTAACCTACAGCCACCTGTTATTTCATCTCTGGGCTCTCACATACACAGCTCTGCAGATGCACAGCAATCCAGATCCATGGCCTTTGGTGTCCTAGCCCCGTTCCCCTCACAGCTATGCCAATGACCCTCAATCCCGACCTGCAGCCCCCTACTATTCCAGCCCTGACTCCCTTCACAGCTCTGCTGATGTACCTCAGTCCTGACCCACAATACCCTACTATTCCTGACCCCAAATACTTCCCCGCTCTGCCAGTGCATGACAATAATGAGTTACAACCTGCTCTGTCCTGGCTGTCTGGCCTCAAACACACAACACTGACAATTTCCCTGGATCCAGACCCTCTGCTTGTCAAGTTTAGCCCTGCCCCCTCCCCACACTGAGCTCTCTCAATGCCCCACCACTGTGACCTGCAACTCCGCCCGCCCCAGTGTTCCAGTCCTGGGTGCGCATGCACACAGTCCTAACAGCGAACCACTCTGCAGCACAGGCCGAGAAGGGTACATCACGTTGTGTTTAAACACCCGCGGCAGCCAGTCTCCAAGCCTGGTTTGGACTCGGGCTCATGGGGCTTGCGCTACATATCGTTGCCAGTTTTGGTTGGACATATTCCTGGAAGTTTCATCCCATGACACAACCTTTAATTAAAGATTAATCTATAATTCCTGGAGACTCCAGGACAATCCAGGAGTGTTGGCAACCCTAGTGCTATGGCACTAAAAACAGCATGGCAGATGTTGCGTCTCAGGCTGGAGATCGGGTTCTGAAGCCTGGGGAGGGGGTGGGCTTCAGATCCTGAGTTCGAATGTCTGCATGGCTGTTTTCAGCTCCATAGCATGAGCCCAAGTCTGTATATCTGGGCTCTGAAATTAGATGCTGAGGGTTTCAGCCAGGGACAACAGCGAAACATGTAGTACACACACACACACACACACACACACACACACACACACTCCTTCCTTCAGGCCGCAGCAGTCACACATATAGTAAGCAGGTCTCATTCCTTTTAGCAGAGGCCGGCAGTGAAACACAGACACACACTGACAAGGTCTCATTCCCTCCAGAAGGACTCAGCAGTGAAACACACACACACACACACTGCTTTGAGATCTGTGGAAGTGCCACAGAAGAGCTAAATCTGGCATTTTGAAAGGAGATTATAGAAGTTAGAGGCCCAAACGCTTTTGATATTCAATAGGATTCAAGTGTCTAATTCCCTTTGGCTACATTGAAAATCCCAGCCTCATTATTATTTTAGCTTTAGTCACCCAAGTTTGGAAATGTTGGCCATGAATCCCAACTGAATTAGCATGTATAAGAAACCTTTCTAAATCTGGTTGTTTAGGGGAAAGGAGGGTTCCAATTTTCATTTACACTCAGGGTGCTTAATGATAAAGAATGTTTTGAACATCTATTTATCACAATTTCTCTAAGGCCTGGTCTTCAGCGAACACACCCCTAACCAACATAGCTACGCTGACAAAACCCTCAGTCTGGGACATCTGTTCGCATAGGCTCTGTGGTGTAGACCTAGGGCCAGATTTGTAAAGGTGTTTAGGAACCTAGTGGGATTTTCAAAAGTACCTAGGCCCAGGTGCTTTTGAAATTCCCTTTAGGCCCCTAAATACCTTTGAAATCTGGCACTATATGTACAGAGTGCATAGTACAGGCTAGAGACCCTCACCCAGCAGTTCCAGCATGGAGATGAAGCCGATCTCATGTTTCAGGCACTGGGCTGGCACTCCGAAATCTCAGCTCAGTGCCTGGCTTTGCCTCAGACTCCCTGCATGACAATGATCAGACCACATAGGCTAATGATTTCAAACAAAAATTAATGGGCATAGTGTGTCCAAATCCCCTAGGCAGGGTTGGAAAATCTCAACCACCTTCATTCCTGTGGGCCATATCCCCAGCTGGTGTAAATCAGCCTTTGTTCCACTGGAGTCAGCAATGTCAGATCCCCAGCTGGTGTAAATTGGGGCTTGCTACATTGGAATGAATGGGCCAGGTGCCAGCTGGTATAAATCAGCCATAGCATCACTGGAGCCAACGGGCCAGATCCTCAGCTGGTATAAATTAGCCATAGCTCCATTGGAGTCAATGGGCCAGAAGCTCAGATAGTGTAAATAGGCCACAGCTTCACTGAAGTCCATGGGTCAGGTACTCAGCTGGTGTCAATTGGCTATAGCTCCGTTGGAGTCAATGGGCCAGATCCCCACGGGCTGTCTGTGTGACTACACAAGTCACTTAAACTGCCCTTTACCTCAGTTTCCCCATGTGTAAAATAGGCGTAACGGCACTTCCCTTCATCCCAGAGGTGCTGTGACAGTAAATTGTTAATATTAATGACTGCAAGGCACAGAGATAGCCCATGCAGAGGCCTGCCTAAATGCCTAGGAAGGTAGATTTGCAGCATATCTGAGGATACAGCCATCTGTGCCTAATTCCCTTCCATTTGGAATTAGGATAAAGCTCTTTCCCTACCTCATGTGAATGATAGGAGGTGACATTTTTCATTGGTAGTGGAATGTTCAGACACTGCAGTGCTCGGAAGCACAGACATTGTAATCCCAAACAATGGGCCCCAAACCTGGCCCCACGACGATCAAAGCCAATCTCCCATTGGTCTCAGGGTTACCAGGATTGGGGCCACAAGCCATACTTGCTGATGGATTAACAATAAAAAGGCCAATCTCTGTGGGGGCCTGTGACACCACTATCCAGTCCAAATTCAGAGTGCCCCAAGGGTATTTGGAATTTTGATTGACCAATGCAGTATCATAATATAACGGTAAAGAGAAAAGATGAAGCATGCAGGTGATAGCAAAGAAATTCGGTTTGCATTATGTGATCATTAGATAGCAGCAGAGGAGAAGGAATGAGACAGAAGAGGAACTGGATAGAAGGAGATAATCATTCATAGATGTGTGGATTTTTAAGCCCAGAAATGACCACAGTGATCACTATCACACAGTCCTGATTTAATTTGTGCTTTAAGTCCAATAGCTGTGTCAAACTCACACAGATCAGTTAGAGAAACAAATTCAGACAGGGGCAGCTACTCTGTGAAATAAGAATGATTAATATGAATAAAATATGTTGACATTATTAATTATTATTATTAATGCTAATAATACTACCACTAATGATATAGCACCTAAAGGCCCTACCCAAGATCAGGTTTCTTTTGTACTATACACAGTACAGAAACAGAATAAGAGACAGCCCCTGCAGCAAAGACCTTACAATCAAAATAGAGAAGACAGTCAAAGGGTGGGAGGGAAACTGAGGCACCAAGAAGGAAAATGACTAGCTCAAGTTCACACAGTAGGTCAATGGCAGAGCCAGGAACAGGGCTCCCTGTTTACAGTTTAGGAGAAAGGAAAAGTGTAGAGCTTGATGGTACCCTGGAATGAAGTTAACCAGCAGGTTTACATCATCCATCATCGTTATCATGTATTACTATAGGAACTACACGTCCCAATCAAGATCAAGACTCCAATGTGCTCTGCACTGTAGGAACACTCAGTGAGAAACAGTCCATGCCCCATAGAGTAGGAAGACAACACAGACAAAGCATGGGAGGCATAGAAAAGTTAACAATGCTCCTCTGAGTATGATGGAATCATTTAAACACAGGAGGAGTGATGGCAAAATTCCTAGATTCCTAGATTCGTGGGCCAGAAGGGACCATTACATCATCCAGTCTGAGCTCCTGTATATCGCAGGCCATTAAACTTCACCCAGATGACCCTCTACTAAGACGTTAGTTACACTAATACATAACAGTCCTTAGGAGACTGTGATGCTTCCCAGAGGTACCAAGGAATGTGAAGCACCTCGCTACCACCTGCCCTGAGCATGAGGAAGACTGGCTGTGCCATGGGTCAACTCCCTGACTGCACTCACTGTGGGCATCACAAGCGCTGCCCGATCAGCCTACACAGGCTCTGCTGTCCCTTTACCAGTTAGCAATAGACAAACTCCAGCCCTAACGCCCTCCAAGCATCCCCCCGGAGTGTGCAGCTCCTGGTGCACTGGGCACTTGTAGTATTCACAGGGTCGCTGCTCCCAAATGAACAATACACTAAAGCTTCCTAGTTACATTCCTAATTATATTGACCAGCAGTGTCCCAGTATAGATCTTTGGAAGACCCTGCTATTCACCTGTCTCCATTCTGAAAACTGATAATTTATTCCTACCTTTTGTTTCCTATCTTTTAAGCAGTTACTGATCCATGAGAGGACCTTCCCTCTTTATCCCATGACTGCTTACTTGGTTTAAGAGCCTTTGGTGAGGGACCTTGTCAAAGGCTTTCTGAAAGTCCAAGTTCACTATATCTACTGGATCCCCCTCGTCACCATGTTTGTTGACCCTCTCAAAGATCTCTAATAGATTGGGGAGCCAGGATTTCCCTTTACAAAAACCATCTTGTCTCTTCCCCAACAAATTGTGTTAGTCTCTGTGTCTGATAATTCTGTTCTTTACAACAGTTTCCACCAATTAGTCTGGTGCTGAAGTTAGGCTTACAGACTTATAATTGCTGTGATTGCCTCTGGAGCCCATTTTAAAAATTGGTGTCACATTAGCTATCCTCCAGTCATCTGGTACAGAAGCTGATTTAAATGATAGGTCACAAATCACATGTAGAAGTTCTGTAATTTCACATTTGAGTTCCTTCAGATCTCTTGTGTGAATACCATATGGTCCTGGTGACTTATTATTGTTTAAAGTATAAATTTGTTCCAATACCTCCTCTATTGACACCTCAATCTGGGACAATTCCTCAGATTTGTCACCAAAAAAGAATGACTTAGGTGTGGGAATCTCCCGCAAATCCTCTGCAGTGAAGACCGATGCAAAGAATTCATTTAGCTTCTGTAACAGCCTCATCTTCCCAAAATGGGCACAGTATTCCAATAGTGGTCTCAAAAATGCTATGTATAGAGTCAAGTTTACTTTCCTATATGATATTCCATTTTTTATACATCCAAGGATAATGTTAGCCCTTTTTGCCAAAGCATCAAACCTCATGTTGAGGCAATTGCATGTGCTAATCCCTAAATTTTTCTCTGAATCACTACTTTTAAAGAAAGCATCTCCCAACCCACATTCTCTGTTCCCAGATATATTACAGGGATATCCAACTAATTATCAACAGTGACAAACATGTTTTATTCTATCTGAAAAGTAAGTACAATTGCAAGAACTTTCAAGAACAAATCTTTTTCAGTGCATAAATATTATACTGATAAGTACAATAGATAGATAGATAGATAGATAGATAGATAGATAGATAGATAATGTTATTGTCTTTGATATAGCCGAAGTCTTCTCATCAGTTTCCTGAGGGCTTCTTTGACCTCTTTGTTTCTCAGAGAGTATATGATCGGGTTGAGTGCTGGAGTTATAACTGAATATAGGACAGTGATCACTTTGTCTCTGTCTGGAGAGTAGGCTGAAGAGGGTAGTATGTAAGTGTAAATGGCTGTGGAGTAGTATAAGATGACGACTATGAGGTGGGAGGAGCATGTGGAGAAGGCTTTCTTCTTGCCTTCTGTGGAGCGAATCTTCAAGATAGTTCTCAGAATGAAGTAATAGGACGTTAAAGTTACCACACAGCTCCCCATCCCAAAGACCGTGTCAGCCAGAAAAGTCAGGGTTTCATTGAGGCTGATGTCTGAGCAGGAGAGTTTTAGCACTGGTGGCAATTCACAAAAGAAATGATTGATGATGTTTGAGTCGCAGAAAGAAAGCTGGAGCACAAATCCAGTATTGACTGCAGAATTGATCACCCCTGCTATCCATATGCCAGCGATTAACCCAACACAAACCTCCTTCCTCATGATGATGGTGTAATGCAAAGGGTGGCAGACAGCAGCATAACGGTCAAAAGCCATGGCAGCAAGGACCAGTGCTTCACTTCCCAGAGTCCAAGTGAAGAGGTAGATCTGTGTAATGCAACCTAAGAATGCAATGGTCTTCTTGTGCTCCAGAAGGTTGTGTAGCATTTTGGGAATGGACACTGAGATGGATAAAAGGTTTATCAAGGACAAGTTGATAAGCAAGAAATACATGGGGGTGTGGAGGCTGGTGCTGGTAGTAATAGTGAGGACTATGAGAAGGTTTCCAGTGAGGGCTGCCATGTAGATGAAGGTGAATAACACAAAGAGGAACATCTGGTATTCAGGGAGGCTGGACAGACCCACCAAGATGAACTCTGTGACAGAGGATTGGTTCTTCATTTCTGAATCTCCACTACTCCTCACCTGTTGACATAAATCAGCTCACTGGACCAGACATTCAGCTGATGTAAATTAGTGTCATTCTAAAGAAGACCAGAAGCCAAAGGAAAGAGATTGATTTACACCAGCCTTGGATCTGGTCCATGGACTCCAATGAAGCTATGTCAGGCTGGGTCTACACTACCCGCCTGAATCGGCGGGTAGAAATCGACCTCTCGGGGATCGATTTATACGCGACAATCGATCCCCGAATCGACGCTCTTACTCCACCAGCGGAGGTGGGAGTAAGTGCCGTCAACGGGAAGCCGCAGAGGTTGATTTTGCCGCCGTCCCTACAGTGGGGTAAGTCGGCTGCGATACGTCAAATTCAGCTACGCTATTCGCGTAGCTGAATTTGCGTATCTTAAATCGACCCCCCCCCCGTAGTGTAGATGTAGCCTTAGTTTATGCCAGCAGGGTTCTGACTAATTGATTTCAATACCATACACCAATTCATAACAGCTGGACAGCTGGCCTATTGACTTTGAAGGACCTAGTATAAATCTTCCAGTGAAATTAATGTGAAATTAGCCTAGGGGAGATAAGAATGAGGCACATTACACCACACATTTTAAAAGTATCCACATCATAATGAAGGGACTAGAGTGAGTTTCAAGTAGCACTTTGTGGAACAAAGGCCAGAAGAAACCAGTGAGATCACTTAATCCAATCTCTTGTGTAATACAGGCCACAGAACTCCCCCAAAATAATTCATAGAGCAAAACTTTTAGGGAAAAAAAAAACTTGATTTAAAATTTGCCAGTTATGGAGAATCCACTCCAATCCTTGGCAAATTGTCCCTGTGGTTATTACCCTCATTGCTAAAAAAATTACTCCTTTTTTCCCTTTTAAAACTAGTGATCTCCATCCACTTCAGTGTGGAGTAATTCATCATTTACACCAGTGTGAGTTTGAAGAAAAGCAGACTCCGTGTCATTGCAAATGATGAACAGCAATATTTCGTCTAGATAGGTCAATTATTAGAGCTAGAGTTACAAGCTAGGACTTTGGAGGGAGTCTAAGCAGTTAGGCACCAACCCCCTTTGACAGGAAATCCCAGTCTATACAAATTGACTCCACATGTTAGCTGAGTCTTTCTACTCCTCTGATCTATCTATCTATCTATTCATTTTTTAAAAAGAAATCTGAATAAATAGCATGATTTAGTCTATATATTTAAAGTTGAGTTAATAATTTTAAAAAATACTTTACAAATAATTAGGTCCCACATTATCTAAATAACATGTCCAGACATGCAAAAGCAAACCAGTATAGGTAATTATAAAGTCTTTCGATATAACAGCAACCTAGATATTACACGATAGCCATGCAGAGATAGATAGATAGATAGATAGATAGATAGATAGATAGATAGATAGATAGAAAAAGTTCAAATTCTCCTGTAATTAGAAGAAATAAACAAAGAAAGAATGAAAGAACAAAAGAAAGAAACCTCTATTCCAATTCATGTATAGCTGCCCCTTGAATTAGATAATTCAGTCTCCTTAGCTCTACTAGTTTCTCGAGCAGTTTGAAATCATCACAGCTGGGAAGAGCATTCTTGTTCTTCTATTAGGCTGATGGCTGGAAATCAATATTTGTTTTTACTGATGTCACAGCCTTTTCATAGATTCAAAGATTCCAAGGCCAGAGGAACCATTACAATCATCTAGTCTGATCTCTAGCATAACACAGGCCATCTCCAAAATTACCATGATCACTCCATGAATTTCATCAATGAATGATCAGCATCACAATGCTTCTTAAATAGCCTCTTAGTGCTACTGGGGGAGGACACCTTATATCTCCTTTAGAAGTTAATTATCTAAAGGAGGCACTGATCTTGTATTTTAATTGCTTATGTTACCTTTGGTGTCATGAACAAAATACCAAAGCCCCTGGAGAGATACTGCTATAATGATAGATAGATAGATAGATAGATAGATAGATAGATAGATAGATAGATAGATAGATAGATAGATAGATATGGGCATGTATGGGGATAGTACTATGGAGTAATACCTACAAGGCCTTACCCAATTGTTACTCCTGGTTCCCCACTGCAGAAGGGATGTGGACAAATTGGAGAGAGTTCAGCGGAGGGCAATGAAAATTATTAGGGGGCGGTGGCACATGACTTAGGAGGAAAAGCTGAGGGAACTGGGGTTATTTAGCCTGCAGAAGAGAAGAGGGAGGTGGGATTTGTTAGCAGCCTTCAACTAACTGAAGGGGGGTTCCAAAGAGGATGGAGCTAGGCTGTTCTCAGTTGTGGTAGATGACAGAACAAGAAGCAATGGTCTCAAGTTGCAGTTGGGGACTTCTAGGTTTGATATTAGGAAACACTATTTCACTAAGAGGGTGGTGAAGCACTGGAATGGGTTACCTAGGGAGGTGGTGGAATCTCCATCCTTAGAGGTTTTTAAGGCCCGGCTTGACAAAGCCCTGGCTGGGATGATTTAATTGGTGTTGGTCCTGCTTTGAGCAGGGGATTGGACTAGATGACCCCTTAAGGTCTCTTCCAACCCTAATATTCTAATATTCTGATAGATCAATGGTGGGCAACCTTCGGCCCATGGGCCACACGTGGCCCGTTGGGGTAATCTGCTGGCGGGACACCAGACAGTTTGTTTACATTTGCATGGCCACCCACAGGTCTCAGTGGCCGCGGTTTGCCGTTCCCGGCCAATGGGGAGCTGCAGGAAGCAGCACAATCTTCCAGATTGGCAGCCAGTCTGGACTGGAAGACATCAAGACATGTAGAATCCACCACTTTCCTGGGTAGTTTGTTTAAATGGTTAATTGCCGTCCTTGTGATCAGTGCCTGAGGAAGTCATAGGAGCTGTTCTGATTTTCTTAAAGATATGGATCTGCTGCTGTGCCTGGAAGCTCATAGCAGCCATCTGCAGCCATCCATTTAGCTCAGGGATGGGAAAACATTTTGGCTCAAGGGCCACATCTGGGTGGGGAAATTTTATGCAGGAACATGAATGTAGGGCTGGGGCAGGGGCTTGGGGTGTGGGAGTGTGCGGGGTGTGGGAGGGGGTGCGGTGTGCAGGAAGGGGCTCAGGAGAAGGGGTTGGGGTGCAGTAGGGGAGCAGAAGGGGGCTCAAGGCAGGGGGCTAGGGGGCTCAGGGCAGGAGTTTGGGGTGCAGGAGTGGTTCGGGGTGCGGGCTCTGGCCCGGTGCCACTTACCTTGAGTGGCTCCAGCATACAGCAGGGCTAAGACAGGCTCCCTGCATGCCGTGACCCCAGTACTCTCTGAGAAGAGTAAGGGAAGTCACCTGGAGAGCATCTCCAGTCGACGCAACACAATGAAGACACCAGACGTCAAGTAATCCATCCCCTGTCATCCACTCCCAGCTTTAGGCAAACAGAGACTAGGGACACTCAGAGCATGGGGTTGCATCCTTACTCATCCTGGCTAGTAGCTGTTGATGGACGTATCGGCCATGAAATTATTTAGTTCTTTTTTGAATCCTGTTATTGATTTGGCCTTCACAACATCCTCTGGCAAAGAGTTCCACAGGTTGACTGTGTGTTGTGTAAAGGAGTACTTTATTTTGTTTGCTTTAAACCTGCTGCCTATTCATTTCATTGGGTGATCCCTAGTTCTTGTGTTATGTGAAGGAATAAATAACAGGTTTGTATTCACTTTGTCCACACCAGTCAAGATTTTATAGATCTCTATCATATCCCCCTTAGTCATCTTTTTTCCAAGCTGAAAAGTCCCAGTCTTTTTCATCTCTCCTGACACAAAAGCTGTTCCATAGCCCTAATCATTTTTGTTTCCCTTTATGAACCTTTTCATATTCCAATATATCTTGTTTTGAGATGTGGTGACCAGATCTGCATGCAGTATTTAAGATGAGGGCATATCATGGATTTATATAAAAGCATTATCATATTTTCTGTCTTATTATCTATCCCTTTCCTATTGATTCCAAACATTCTGTTCACTTTTTTGACTGCTGCTGCACTTTGAGCAGATATTTTCAGATGAAAAGTTGAAATATTGAAACTTGATGCAGAAATAAAAGTTTCAGAAATTTTTATTTGGAAATTTCATCCCCAAACCAAATGTTTCATTTGGGTTTGGTGAACCATGTGCATCATGGGTCATTTTGTCTATCCAAGGTGCCTGGGCCATAAAGGTATTTGGGGCATGAAGTACATGAACTGCAACTCTCATGAGGCAAAAATGAAATGCTTCTATTCAGTTCAGCATATTGAAACATTTTGATTCAGGCCAGCTCAACTCAGAATAAATATTATGTTTCAGTTTTCCTGATAGAAAATCAAAACCTTTAGGAAGTTTCATTGGATTTTTTTTCTTTCTTTCAGAAAATACATTTTCTGTTAAAAAAAAAAAAAGCATTTCTACAGAAAATTCTTGAACAGCTCAAGTTACTTTAAAAAATGAAAGTTTTCCCCCTCACTTAATACTATTTTCCAACTCTTTCCACTTGGGAAACAAAGGCCTGGTCTAGACCTAAAACTTAGGTCAACCTAGTTACTTTGCTCAGGTTGATAGTAATACATATAGATGAGATGCTAGGAACTGTAGAAAACTGATAAGGGAAGCAAAGAGACACAAGGAGAAATCTATGCCCAGCAGAGTTAAGGCATCATAAAAAGTTTTTAAAGTATAATAGCAACAAAAAGAATTCTAACAATGGTATCGGTCCATTACTAGTTGGAGATAGTAGAATTATCAATAATAATGCCGAAAATGAAGAAGATTTCAATAAATATTTCTGATCTGTATGGGGGGGGGGAACAGATGATATATTGTCATCATATCATGATGATAATAATCTTGCCATTCCACTAGTATCTCAGGAGGGTACTAAGGTTAAAACAGTTACTAAAGTTAATTTTAAAAGAGCTGATCTAGGAGCTTGCTGGACTGTTAATGCTGTTTTTCAATAAGTCTTGGAACATCGAGGAAGTTCCAGAAGACTGGAAGACAGCTAATGTTGTGTCAATATTTAAAAAGGATAAACAGGACGACCCAGTTAGTTATAGGCCTGTTGGTCTGACATCGATCATGGGCAAAATACTGTAACAGCTAATACGGGATTCGATTAGAAAAGAGGGTATTATAATTAATGCCAATCAATATGGGTTTATGGAAAATAGATCCTGTCAAACTAACTAGATATCCCTTTTTGATGAGCTTACAACTTTGTTGCTTAATGTAATAGTGTTGATGTAATACATTTCTGTAAGGCATTTTCCTTGATACTACATGATATTTGGTTAAAAAATAAGAAAGATATTAAATGAACATGCCAGACATTAAATGGATTAAAAGATGGCTAACTAATAAGTCTCAAAATATAATTGTAAACAGAGAAGACTTATCAAATGGGAGTACTGCTAGAGGGATGAAATGGGAGTAGGTTCTTTGCCTTATGCTAGTCAACATTTTTATTAGTGATCTGGAAGAAGAAATAAAATCATTCACTGATAAAGTTTGACAAGGGCATAAAATTTGATGGGGTGTTAAACAATGAAGAGGATAGGTCACTGATACTGCATGAGCTGGATCACTTGATAAACTGGGAGCAAGCAAACAATATGTGTTTTAATATGACTAAATGTAACTGTATACATCTAAGAACAAAGAATGCAGGCCACACTAACAGGACGGGGGACTTTATTCTGGGAAGCAGGGACTTGGGAAAAGATTTGGTGGAGAATCAGCTGAACATCAGCTTCCAGTGCGATGATGTGGCCAAAAGGGCTAATGTGACCTTTGGATGCATAAACAGGGGAATCTCAAGCAGACATAGAGAACTTATTTTACCTCTGTATTTGGCACTGGTGCAGCTGCTGCTGGAATCCTGTGCCCAGTTCTGGTGTCCACTATTAAAGAAGAATGTTGGTAAATTGGATAGGGTTCAGGGCAGAGCCATGAGAATGATTAAAGGACAAGAAAACATCACTTGTACTGATAGATTGATTTCCTTGAATCTATCTTAAGAACGAGAAGGTACAGTCTAGAACAGGGGTCGGCAACCTTTGGCACATGGCCCGTCAAGGTACTCCGCTGGCGAGCCACGAGACATTTTGTGTACATTGACCGTCCACAGGCATGGCCCTCCTCAGCTCCCAGTGTCTAGAAGTGCCTACATGGGGAACAAATATTTAACAATGGGTTCTTCAGTCTAGCAGAAAATTGTTTATCTTGATCCAATGGCTGGAAGTTAAAGATAGACAAATTCAGACTGCAAATAGGGTGACATTTAAAATATATATATTATAATTAATCTTTGGAACAACTTACCAAGGGTTGTGGTGGATTGTCCATCACTGAAATTTTTAACTCAAGATATGATTTTTTTTCTCAAAGATATTCTTTAGGAATTGTTTACAGGAATTCTATGGCCGGAGGTCAGACTAGATGATCACAGTGGTCCCTTATGTCCTCAGAATCTATTAATCTGTCAATGACTCTATGATTAGAACCATAATTACAGGCCTGTGACCATGACTCCATAGCAATGTATAAGTCAAGCATGGACTCTTTGTAAAGTAAAGATAAAGAAAAGGCTTCTGTTCCTCTTCAAAATAACTCTGAGGGGTGCCTTGATTTATTACAGATGATATCCTACCTGATCCCATTCATTACTGTGACATCTACTAGTGCATCAATAAGCCAAACAGCCAGTATGATCCAGAGGACTTGGGTTTCCATCAGTATGATGACACCATAACTCTGGATCACATTATGGCCCTTTTCCAACAGTTTATCTGCTTCTCTTTATGCATTTGAGTGGTCCATTGAAGTCCAGGAGATGACTCATACACTCAGAGTCAAGTATGTCCTTAAGTGCTTGGCGGGAATGGGGTCTATACAAGCGAAAAGATTTTCCCCACTTGTAATTTTCACCCCTGAAATATCTCTCTCTGATCTGAAACTCAGTATGGGTTTTCTTTCCTACATAGCATTATTCTTTAAACCAAATTTAGTCTCATTAACATCTCAACAGCTGCCCTACCTTCAGATTTTGCATGCAGTAACATCCGTGTAGCTCCATGCAATCCTCATCTGTTGTAAAACAGCAAAATCAATGGAGCTGTGAAAATACATTGATGAAAATGATATTTTCTCCTGGAAAATTCAGCATGATATACATCTGGGCATAACATCAAGAGGAATTTTGTCCACTTAATGGAGAAAATGTATTTGCAGTCTTATAGGTGACTTCAATTTACCTTCTAATAGGTGACTCCTTTGGGTCCTTGTTTGAGAGTTAACTCTTGCCCAGATTCACAAGGGATGCAAGATCTCCCTGTAGAAGGCTACAATATACGAAGAACAATCACCTTAAGCAAGTCATAACTCACTCAGAGTCTGGATTGAAATTACAGCTTGGTTCACTGTACTGGAAGATTGAATAAAAGGTGAGAATGTTCCGCTTGTTTTCTTGCTTTCTTATTGCTTTCTTGTTTTCTCACAAATCGTGTTTCTGACAGAAGTTTTCTGATTTTTAGGCTGGTATTTTTGAAGTTTGCTAAGTGTGTTAGGCACCAACACCCAATAAAATTCCCAGAGAATGGAGTGATTAATTCTTTTATTCTCTTTTGAAAGTTGAGCAACATTTAATGTATGAGTTATTGCATTTTTTAAAATTTGGCTAAATGTGTTTTTCAGGAATATACATTTCCACAACTGTGTTTGTGAGTCTTGGACTATATTCTCATCTGAATATGATCAGTACAATTTGGTGTAAATTCTCAGGCATCAGTGGAGTGCTTTTGAATATAATTGTAGTTGAGTCTAAAGTCAACTGAGTTACAATGTTGTAACATTGATTTGAGGAATAGAAGATTCATGACCTCTTATCTGAGCCCTCAATAATTTGCAATCAAATTTAAAATGTTATGTAAAGGTTGACCAATTTTTTTAAAAAAAACTCTAATATGAAATACAAAAAAATTACTCTAATATGATCTTGTGATTAATTAGACTTGTTGGCCCTGATGCTCTTCTCATTTTCATCATTTTTACAATACAGTAACTCCATTGACTTCAAAGGAGATACTCCTGATTTCCTCCAGGAGGAGTTGGAGGAAAGTCAGATGAAGCAGAAATGTAGTAATAAGATTAGAGAAGTCTGAAGACAATGGAGGAAAAATAATCTGTAATCCAGGAGGGAGTGCTTGTCAAATCATGCTGCTGCTATTCCTAATAAATAAGCAACATGTATATATTGCCTTGTGACTTATCATAACCATGAAATTTTGGCACACATGATTCCCCTTTTGTTTACACTAGTTTTATGCCAGTGCAACTTCAGTGTGTATCAAATCAGCCACATTGATTGCAATGCAGTTATGCCTGATTTACACTGGCATGCCTTAAAGAGGAACCAAGTCATTTATTTTGTGTGTCTTGATACCACCTAAAGCTACATATCATTCTGTTATGTCTTGTATATATTGCATGACTTATTTATACTGAAGGTGTCCTATACTGCAATAAACCTATTTTGTGAAATCAGTTTGGAAAGTGGAATCTTGCTTATTATGGTGTATGAATGATGTTTGAGATCATATTGCAACTCCTAACTGATGTGGTTTATGTAAACAGTACAATTAACATCTATCACAGAATCATAGAAATATAGGCCTGGAAGGGACCGTGATAAGTTAAAAAAAGAACTAGATACATTCATGGCGCATAGGTCCATCCATGGCTATTAGCCAGGAAGGACAGGGATGGTGTCCCTAGCCTCTGTTTTCCAGAAGCTGGGAATGAGCAACAGGGAAAGGATCACTTGTTGATTACCTGTTCTGTTCATTCCCTCTGGGACACCTGTCATTGGCCGCTGTTGGAAGACAGGGTACTGGGCTAGATGGACGTTTGGTTTACCCAGTATGGCCAGTTTTACGTTCTTATGTTCTTATTTAATCCAGTCCCCTGCACTGAAGAAGGACTAAGTATTATCTAGACCACCTCTGACAGGTGTTTGTCTAACCTGTTCCTAAAAACCTCCAATGATGGAGTATCCACAACCTCCCTAGGCAGTTTGTTCCAGTGCATAACTACCCAGACAGTTAAGACGTTTTTCTCAATGTGTGAGCTAAATTTCCCTTGCTTTAATTTAAGCTGATTGCTTCTTGTCCTATTCTCAGTGTCTAAGAAGAAAAATATATCACCCTCCTTTCTATAATAACTGTTTACTACCTGAAGACTGCTATTATGTCCCTCTTCTGTCTTCTCTTTTCCAGACTAAACAAACCCATTTTTTATTTCAATCTTTCCTTGTAGGTCATGTTTTCTAGACCTTTATTCATTTTTCTGTTGCTCTCCCCTGGACCTTCTTCAATTTGTCCACATCTTTCCCAAAGTTTGGTGCCCAGAACTGGACATAATACTCCACTTGAGGCCTTATCAGTGCTGAATAAGAGAGGAAGAATTACTTCTCACCTCTGGCTTACAACACTCCTGCTAACACATCTCAGAATGATTTTTGCAACAGTATAATATTATTGACTCCTATTTAATTTGTGATCCATTACAACTGCCAGATCCTTTTCTGGAGTATTCCTTCCCAGGCAGTCATTTCCCATTTGTTTTGTGTGATTGATTATTCCTTCCTAAGTGCAGTACTTTGCATTTGTCCACATTGAATTTCATCCTATTTAATTCAGATGATTTCTCCAGTTTATGAAGATAATTTTAATTTTGAATCCTGACCTCCAAAGGCCAGGCTGGTATCATTGCCAAACTTTATAAGTGTACTCCCTATGCAATTATACAAATCACTTATAAAGAACCTGAATAGAACCTGACCCAGGACAAATCCCTGAGGGACCCCACTTAATATGCCCTTCCAGATCTATTTTGAACCATTGATAACTATTCTCTGAAAACAATTCTCCAGCCAATTGTGCACCCACCTTATAGTAGGTACATCTAGACCATATTTCTCTTGTTTGTTTATGAGAAGGTCATGTGAGCCAATATCAAAAGTCAATATGTTTCACATCTACTGCCTTCCCCCTTTCACAAGGCTTGTTAGCCTGTCAAAGAAGAGATCTTGACAGATTGGAGAACTGGGCTATAGACAACAAAAGGAAATTCAGCAAAGACAAATGTAAAATGCTGCACTTAGGAAAGAAAAACCAAATACACAAATATAGAATGTGGGATAACTGGCTTGACAGCAGCATTGCTGAGAAGGATCTGGGAGTTATGAAGGATCACAACCTCAACATGCGCCAACAATACAATGCTGTTGCAAAAAAAAATCATGCAATTTGGAGTTGCATTAAAAGAGGTATAGCATGCAAGTCAGAGGAAGTGATAGTACCACTCTACTCAATGCTGGTTAGTCCTCAACTGGAGTACTGTGTCCAGTTTGGTCACCAATGGACAGAAGGGATGCAGAGAAACTGGAAGGGATCCAGAGGTGAGCAACAAAGATGATCAAAGGGATGGAATGCAAGCCATATGAGCAAAGGCTGAAGGAACTGGGTAAATTTAGTTTGGAAAAAGAGGAGATTAAGGGGTGGCAGCCCCTTCTCTGGTCACTCAGGGAACAGAAAACTACTCATCCAGTGACCAGTATATTTGCCCTCTACAAGACTGCTGTACCCCCCTGGTCTGGGTCTGTCACATATCCCTCCCCCCTGCTCAATGTTAAGGGGTTGGTTAGCTTGGGACGCCAGACAGTGCACACATGACAAGCCATCGGTGTTGCCATGATGGCTCCCTGCTCTGTGTTGCACATGGAACTGGAAAGGTTGGAGGGATAAGAACCATCTGGTCACCCTTGTGTTTTTCTCCTTGTTCCGCTGCATCCATTGAAGAGGGGCACATTCGGTCATGAGGACAAATCTGCGCCCGAGCAGGTAGTAGCGCAATGTTTCCATGGCACATTTTACAGTGAGGCATTCTCTCTCCACTACTGCATATTTTTGTTCCCTTGAAAGGAGTTTCTGACTGAGGTATAGAATTGGGTGTTCCTCCTCCCCGACCATCTGTGATAGAACGGCCCCCAACCCTACTTCCGATGCATCCGTTTGCAGGATAAACTCCTTGGTGAAATCAGGAACTATCAGAACGGGGTTACTGCAGAGGGCAGTCCGTAGGTCTGTGAATGCTTCCTCTGCTGCGTCAGACCATCTCACCAGATCAGGTCCACAGGCTTTCACTAGGTCTGTCAGGGGGCTTGCCTTTGTGGCAAAGTGGGGGATAAATCGCTGGTAATACCCCACCACACCTAGGAACGCCCGGACTTGTTTCTTGCGACTTGGTTGGGGCCAATTTTGGATGGCCTCTAACTTGTTCACTTGGGGTTTTACCAGACCTTTTCCCACAATGTAGCCAAGATATTTGGCCTCTGTAAAACCTACAGCACACTTGGCAGGGTTTGCAGTAAAGCCAGCTCGCCTGAAGGTACTGAGGACTGCCTCCACCTTCTCCAGGTGGGTTACCCAGTCTGGGGTATGAATGACCATATCATCCAAGTAGGCAGCAGCATAACTGTTATGCGGGCATAATAGCTTGTCCATGAGGCACTGGAAGGTAGCTGGGGCCCCATATAGTCCAAAAGGGAGGACAGTATATTGAAAAAGACCCTCTGGTGTAGAGAACGCAGTCTTTTCCTTTGCATCTTCTGCAAGGGGAATCTGCCAGTACCCCTTTGTCAAGTCTAGGATAGTCAAGTACCGGGCATTACCCAGACGGTACACTAGCTCATCTATGCGAGGTATGGGGTACGCGTCGAACTGGGATACTTCGTTTAGTCGTCGGAAGTCATTGCAAAATCTTGTGGTGCCATCAGGTTTGGGCACCAGCACGATTGGGCTGGACCACTGACTGTGGGATTCTTCGATGATCCCCAACTCCAGCATCTTTTTTACTTCTGCTTTTATTTCCTCCCTTTTTGCTGCTGGCACCCGATAGGTCCTTATTGTTACTCTGGCCCTAGGGTTCATGACGATGTGGTGATATGTCTCGGTTGTTCGACCTGGTTTTGTCGAGAACAGATCTTGGTTCCAGAAGATCATCTCAGACACCTCATTCTTCTGGTCTGGTGTTAAATTGGAAGGCACTCTCACCTGTTTGGAAGGCTTGTTTTCCTGGGTTAGGTCTTTTTGGACCATTGTGCATGCCTCTTGTGCATGCGAGGATTTCAGAAGGTTAATGTGATAAATCTATTCTTGTTTTCTGCGTCCTGGCTGCCACACCTTATAGGTTACTTCCCCCACGGGTTCAACCACCTCATAGGGCCCCTGCCATTGGGCCAGAATCTTGCTTTCTGCCGTGAGTACCAACACCATAACCCGATCCCCTGGTTGGAACTGTCGCACTCTTGCCTGGCGATTGTAACGGGTTCGCTGGGCCTCCCGTGCCTTCTCCAAATGTTCCCGTACAATAGAGGTAACCCGGGCTATCCGGTCTCGCATCTGCATTACATGCTCTATTATATTTCTCCCCTCATTGGGTTCCCCTTCCCAGATCTCTTTGGCGATATCTAGTATGCCACGGGGGTGACGCCCGTATAATAACTCGAAGGGGGAAAACCCAGTTGAGGCCTGAGGTACCTTCCGGATAGCGAACATAAGGTAGGGTAGTAGAGTGTCCCAATCCTTCCCGTCCCGACTCACCACCTTCCTTATCATAGCCTTGAGGGTTCGGTTAAACCTTTCTACCAACCCATCAGTCTGCGGATGGTAGACCGAAGTTCTCAGGGTATGTATATGGAGCAGCGTACAGAGGTCCTTCATTAGCTTCGACATAAAT
>NC_048309.1:36870745-36958222 GCF_013100865.1 Trachemys scripta elegans
GGTTAAAAGGTTACACAATGTCTCCGCCCATGGTCTCAAGTTAGCAAGTTAACATTTAATTAATACTTTGATAAAATGTTATTAGTATAAAATATATATGTTGAATTCCGATTTGGGGTCCATAGGAACGGAACAACTCCTTTGATTGTCCAACAGGTACATTCCTGGGGGTTAAAGCAAAGAAACAGTGAAAACATATGGAAATAGAGATTGTCTCCTTTATGTCTTAAGGCAGGGCATTGGTCCCTTGGAAGGGAGGTGGAAGGATGCCATATCATTATAGTGACATGTGCCAATATTTCATAAAATCCAGATTGGATCTGTGGGAAGACTGTTTTCCCTTCAGGAGAAATACAATAGGAAGAGGGATCCTTTGTTCAATTTGAAACATTGGATGAAACATAATTATTCAGTTATTGCTTCAACATCTGGCATTTCTACTGACCAAGCATATCTTAGCAAAGGCAATGTAGACATAAATTTATACTATGGTCCGTTCACTTCAATGGAATGACAATAATTTACATCAGTTGGAAATGTGTTGCATTGATTCTAATGGGGTTTTTCTGATTAATAGTGGCTGGGGATATGTCACATTGACTGCAAATTTTAAAGGGATTTAGGTACCTAGTGGGATTTTCAATAACACCTAGGCACCTAAAACTCAGGGATTTCAATGGGTGCTAGCTGCCTAGTTACTTTTGAAAACCACATTGTGTCCAAATACCCATACAAATCTTTGTGTAGCAAATTACTTTGCATGCCATCTCACTGAAACAGAAGATGATATTCTATTCCTCAAGGAGTAAATATTATAAAAAAATCTATCTGATTTGTTCTCTGTTCTCTCTTTCCTTGTGAGACATAAAACCCTCAAAACTTTCAGACATAGATCTGCTGGGATCTGGAGGTCGCCTGGCCATGTGTCATGGACTCACGACTGAGACTTTAATAGTATTTTTTATCAAATTACGTTTTATCTAACTGTGAAAATACACTTTCAGCATCAGATATTGGTTCTTTTAAAAAGATATGTTACATTAATAAGGCAATGTTTCAATCCCACCAATAGATAAGCTATTACTGAAACCGTTGTTCATGGTTACAACAATGAAGAGTTCTCTGAGGTCAGGGGTTTTGTGTCCAGTTATTGCTAATGACTGCTATTATAAATTCCATCACTGAATATCTTTTTAAACCTTTTATTAAAGTCCCAGAGAAAGAAACATACAAAAACAAAAACAGTTTATATATGTGAAACAACGTATTAAGGATTTCATGGCAGCAATTTCCTTTATTCCCTTTCTTTTAGTTGTATAGAGTTTTTATATATATATGAAGACAATCATTTTGGATGGTGTTCAAGATGGTCTTAGCTGTCCTTTCTGTGGACAAAGGAGAACATATTCATGTTGTGATGGTCTTGAGCTGTTGTTTTTGTTGTTGGAGACTGATCTTCCTGATGCAAGACAAACACATCAAAAACGAGAGAAAAGAACATTGAAAGAAGAGAATGCAACTTCTGTCTCTTGTGCTGACTCACACTTGCAACATCACTCTAGCGAATCACAGGCCCGGCACACAGTCTGATCAGCTGCAGTGAGATCTGGCAAATGTGTTCCAGGATCCAGCTGTTTAAGGGGTTGATTGTAGCTGTCTTTCTGGTCACAGGCCTCCAGCCTGTGGTGTAGGTTGGAACTGTCATGATGTCGTACACAGACTCCTACTAGACAGAAGACAAATGGAGAGAAATAAGAAGGAGAAACAAAGCAGAGAAGGAAAATGACACATGGCGGAGGGAGTGGAAGCAGGAACCCAAGGCTCATATTCCAGGGGTTGTTTGGGATTCAGCCAAAGCCAGTGGAGAGGAGGTGATTTAATTAGTTTCCCTCTGTCTGACCTGTTTTGGTTAGGATACCTTTCAGAATCTGGACAAAGAAGGCCCAGTGGTGTCATGGTGGACCGAGAGACTCAGGAGTTGGTTAGGTTGACAGCTAGGATAATAAAGCTCTCCCCTTTCAGTTCACTGATGCCCCTCTGATCCCATGGAATGACTCCCAGATAATAATATTCTAGAAGCTGCGGCAGCCTTATCCCATCAATATTCACCAATCATTTTGGTGATTTCAACTGTAAAAATTTCTACCCATATCTAGAAACTTTCAGCTTGTTTCCACGACAATCTGTGAACTTACCAGGATCCTTGAAGACCATTTAGCACAGTTCCGTTCATTTCAGCAAGTGAGTTTGTACCAGTCTATTACTGTCCCACTTTTGCTGAATTTTATAAACAATTTTTTTAACAGCATGGTTTCAATTTTTCTTGCTTCCAAAACTTACAGTACAGACCTCTGCATAATGGGTCTTGCTTCACTGATGTCTATGGAGATGATCCAACTTAAACAAACATGGATCTAGACCTGTTTTTTAGGGAAATTTATCAAAGATTGGAGGACTCTCCATCACTGGATCAATCTTAAAATCCAGATTGAATATTTTCATCTAAAAGATCTTCTCTAGTTCAAACAAAAGTTAAGTTAGGGAAGTTACCTGGCCTTTCTATGGCCTGGTCTACACTATGATTTTAGGTCGAATTTAGCAGCGTTACCTCGATTTAAGCCTGGACCCGTCCACACAATGAAGCCCTTTTTTTCGACTTAAAGGGCTCTTTAAATTGATTTCTTTAATCCACCTCCAACGAGGGGATTAGCGCTGAAACCGGCCTTTCCGGGTCGGATTTGGGGTAGTGGGGATGCAATTCGATGGTATTGGCCTCCGGGAGCTATCCCAGAGTGCTCCATTGTGACTGCTCTGGACAGCACTCTCAACTCAGATGCACTGGCCAAGTAGATAGGAAAAGGACCACGGAATTTTGAATTTCCTGTTTGCCCAGCATAGTGGAGAGCCCAGTTGAACACGTAGAGCTCATCAGTACAGGTAACCATGATGGAGTCCCAGGATCACAAAAGAGCTCCAGTATGGACCGAATGGGAGGTACGTGATCAGCTCACCATATGGGGAGATGAATCAGTGCTATCTGAACTCCGTAGCACTAAACAAAATGCCAAAACATTAGAAAAAATCTCAAAGGGAATAAAGGACAGAGGTCATAACAGGGACGCACAGCAGTGCCGCATGAAAATTAAGGAGCTAAGGCAAACCTACCACAAAACTAGAGAGGCAAACGGAAGGTCCGCGGCAGAGCCGCAGACATACCACTTCTACGTGGAGCTGCATGCCATGCTAGGGGGTGCAGCCACCACTACCCCAACCCTGTGCTTTGACTCCATCAATGGAGAATCATGAAACACAGAAGCGTGTTTTGGGGATGAGGAAGATGATGATGAAGACATTAAAGATAGCTCACAGCAAGGAAGCGGAGAAACCAGTTTCCCCAACAGCCAGGATACGTTTTTCACCCTGGACCTGAAACCAGTAACCTCCAAACCCACCCTAGGCATGCTCACAGACCCTAAGGGCACACAAGGCACCTCTGGTGAGTGTACCTTTGTAAATATTACACATGGTTTAAAAGCAAGTGTGTTTAATGATTAATTTGCCCTGGCATTTGCAGCCAGTACAGCTACGGGAAAAGTCTGTTAATATGTATGGGAATGAAGCGAAAATCCTCCAGGGACATCTCCAGAAAGCTCTACTTGATGTACTCCCAAAGCCTTTGCAAAAGGTTTCTGGGGAGGGCTGCCTTATTCCGTCCTCCATAGTAGGACACTTTACCACACCAGGCCAGTAGCATGTAGTCTGGAAACATTGCATAACAAAGCATGGCAACGTATGGTCCCGGTGTTTGGTGGCATGCAGACAACATCCATTCCTTATCTCTCTTTGTTATCCTCAGGAGAGTGATATCATTCACGATCACCTGGTTGAAATAGGGTGATTTTATTAAGGGGACTTTCAGAGGTGCCCGTTCCTGCTCTGCTGAACAGAAATGTTCCCCGCTGTTAGTGATCATCCCAGAGAATTGGGTGTGGGGGGGAGGGAAGGGGGGTTAGTTGGGTTTGTGCTGCACATTAACCTGGAAACTGCAACCCCTCCTTTTAAATTGCAAACCCATTTTAAATGGCCAACCCAATGGCCACTTGGTATGGGAAATGAGGGCACTGCTGTTTGAAACCATTCCCACATGTTATAAAGGTTAAAAAAGCCAAAAGACTGTGGCTTACTATAGCTGCCTACAAGCCGAATTCTGTTGCCTGGCACTGCGTGAGTGATCTCTCACACCAAACCGGCAGGCCCTCAATATAAGAGGGAAAATGCAACCTTGTGACGAAAGCACATGTACTGTGTAATGTGAACAGCAAGATTTAATGTGAAAGAGTGTACCCATTGTTCTCTAAAATGTGTCTTTTTAACTACCACCTCTCCCTTCTCCTCCACCAGTTGCAAATGTTTCTCCTTCGCAGAGGCTAATGAAGATTAGAAGGCGAAAAAGGCGCACTCAGGATGACATGTTCTCTGAGCTCCAGATGTCCTCCCATGCTGACAGAGCACAGCAGAATGCGTGGAGGCAGACAATGTCAGAGTGCAGAAAAGCACAATATGAACGCGAGGAGAGGTGGCGGGCTGAATAGTGGTCTGAAGAGAGCAAGTGGTGGGCTGAAGAGGATAGGTGGCGTCAGCTTGCTGACAGAAGGCAAGAGTCGATGCTCCGGCTGCTGGAGCATCAAACTGATATGCTCCAGCGTATGGTTGAGCTGCAGGAAAGGCAGCAGGAGCACAGGCTGCCGCAACAGCCCCTGTGTAACCAACAGCCCTCCTCTCCAAGTTCCATTGCCTCCTCACCCAGACGCCCAAGAACGCAGTGGGGGGGGCCTCCGGCCACCCAGCCACTCCACCCCAGAGGATTGCCCAAGCAACAGAAGGCTGGCCTTCGATAAGTTTTAAAGTTTTAAAGTGCAGTGTGTCCTTGTCCTTATCTCCTTCCCCACCCCACCCGGTGCTTCCCTCCTCCTCCACCCCTCCCGGGCTACCTTGGCAGTTATCCCCCTATTTGTGTGATGAATTAATAAAGAATGCATGAATGTGAAGAAACAATGACTTTATTGCCTCTGCAAGCGGTGATCGAAGGGGGGGAGGAGAGGGTGGTTATCTTACAGAGTAGAGTGAACCCGGGTGGGGGGGGTTCATCAAGGAGAAACAAACAGAACTTTCACACTGTAGCCTGGCCAGTCATTAAACTGGTTTTCAAAGCTTCTCTGATGTGCACCACACCCTGCTGTGCTCTTCTAACTGCCCTGGTGTCTGGCTGTTCGTAATCAGCGGCCAGGCAATTTGCCTCAACCTCCCACCCCGCCATAAATGTCCCCCCCTTATTCTCACAGATATTGTGGAGTGCACAGCAAGCAGTAATAACAATGGGAATATTGGCTTTGCTGAGGTCTATCTGAGTCAGTAAACTACACCAGCGCACTTTTAAACATCCAAATGCACATTCTACCACCATTCTGCACTTGCTCAGTCTATAGTTGAACAGGTCCTGACTACTGTCCAGGCTGTCTGTGTATGGCTTCATGAGCCATGGCATTAAGGGGTAGGCTGGGTCCCCAAGGATAACTATAGGCATTTCAACATCCCCAGTGGTTATTTTCTGGTCTGGGAAGAAAGTCCCTTCCTGCAGCTTTTGAAACAGACCAGAGTTCCTAAAGACGCGAGCATCATGTACCTTTCCCAGCCATCCCTCTTTGATGTTCGTGAAACGTCCCTTCTGATCCACCAGTGCTTGCAGCAGCATTGAAAAGTACCCCTTGAGGTTTATGTACTCACTGGCTTGGTGCTCCGGTGCCAAGATAGGGATATGGGTTCCATCTATTACCCCACCACAGTTAGGGAATCCCATTGCAGCAAAGCCATCCACTATGACCTACACGTTTCCCAGAGTCACTACCTTTGATACCAGCAGGTCTTTGATTGCCCTGGCTACTTGGATCACAGCAGCCCCCACAGTAGATTTTCCCACTCCAAATTGATTCCTGACTGACCGGTAGCTGTCTGGCCTTGCAAGCTTCCTCAGGGCTATTGCCACTTGCTTCTCAACTGTGAGGGCTGCTCTCATCTTGGTATTCTGGCGCTTCAGGGCAGGGGAAAGCAAGTCACAAAGTTCCATGAAAGTGCCCTTACGCATGCGAATGTTTCGCAGCCACTGGGAATCATCCCACACCTGCAACACTATGCGGTCCCGCCAGTCTGTGCTTGTTTCTCTGGCCCAGAATCAGTGTTCCATGGCATGAACCTGCCCCATTAACACCATGATTTGCACATTGCTGGGGCCCGTGCTTTGTGAGAGGTCTATGTCCGTGTCTATTTCCTCATCACTGTCATTGCTGTGCTGCCGTCGCCTCCTCGCCTGGTTTTGCCTTGGCAGGTTCTGGTCCTGCATATACCCCAGGATAATGTGGGTCGTGTTTAAAGTGCACATAATTCCTGCAGTGATCTGAGCGGGCTCCATGATCCCAGTGCTATGGCATCTGGGCTGAAAAAAGGCGCGAAACGATTGTCTGCCATTGCTTTCACAGCAGGGAGGGCGGGAGGGTGGGCCCTGATGACATGTACCCAGAATCACCCACGACACTATTTTTGCCCCATCCGGCATTGGGATCTCAACCCAGAATTCCAATGGGCGGCGGAGACTGCGGGAACTGTGGGATAGCTACCACAGTGCAACGCTCCGGACGTCGACGCTAGCCTCGGTGCTGTGGATGAAGTCTGCTGACTTAATGCACTTAGAGCATTTTGTGTGGGGACACACACAATCAACCTTATAAAAACGATTTCTAAACAACCGACTTCTATAAATCCGAACTAATTTCATAGTGTAGACATACCCTATGTTCAGGAGGTGAGATTCTATTACTACGTTCTTTCTAGCCTTATAATCTGTGACTCTATGAATGTATAACTTGGCTAAATGGGTCTACTGAGTTTAATTCTCACTTACACTGAGACAACTTGATATCCCTCTGGCAATGGAAAGGGGATTTAAAAAGGGAATATGTTCTCTTTAGACTCACTTTGAGGTGCCTTGATGCTACTGAGGTGGTGTAAAATAGCCTTACCGTAGGATCCCAAAGGGATTTAGGCACCTAACTGATACTTTTGGTGCCTAAGTTGAAGAATCAAGCACCACTGATATTCACAAAATCCCCACTCAACTGGTGCTGCAAATCTGTAGGCTCTTAAACTTATTTTTCCCCTATGCTTTTGCAGAAGAAGCTCCATAGGCACCTATGAGTGGATACTGTGCTCCACTCTAAGGCATATGAATGCTTAATTCCTTCAGCAATTCAGAAAGCAGGGAAGATAGACATTGTTCGGCCTACTAGCTGGTGGGCCTCTGATTCAACCAAGAGATACCCAGGGTTGTGTGGTAGCTGGCTACCACCCGCCATTAACGTGCAGAACCCTTGTTTGTTCCTGCTGAGTGTCAGCTCCCTGACTCCACCAGAAATGGACAATGCAAAGCTCTCCTCTCAACCTACGCAGGCTCCACTGTCCAGGTTAGCCATATGCACGCTCCTTCCTGTGAACCCAGAAATGGGCCTGAACCATAATTCTTGTCTTGCAACACCCAAAAATGATGGGGAGATTACTCAATATACCTTGTCTCTGTAATGGGCCAGGCCAGCCGAAACCCTCACTCTATCTTATGTGGCTCAGATACAGTACCATCTTCAGCTACAAAAAAATTACACACACACACAACAAATGCAAGATGATAGTAATACATTGAAATGAGAAGCTAGGAACTGTAGAAAGCTGATAAGGGAAGCAACGAGACACAGGAAAAATCCATGTCCAGTAGAGTTACGTGAAGTTAAAAGGGAGATTTTAAAATATATTTGCAATAAAACAAATCCTGAGAAAGTTATTGGTCCATAACCAGATGGTGATGGTAGAATTATCAATAATAATGCAGAGAAAGAAAAAGAGTTAAAAATATTTCTGTGCTGTATTTGGAGAAAAAAGTTGATGTAATGTCATCAAATTATGATGATAATAAACTTGCCAATCCACTAGTATCTCAATAGGATGCTAAACAGCAGATACTAATGTTACATATTTTAAATCTGCAGGTCCAGAAACCTTGCATCCAAGAGTTTGAAAACAGCTGGCCGAGAAGCTTGATGGACTGCTAATGCTGTGTTTCAATAAGCTTTGGAAAATCAAGGAATTTCCAGAAGACGAGATGAAAGCTCTTATTGTGTCAATATTTCAAAAGGGTGAATGGGACAATCCAGTTAATTATAGGCCTTTCAGTCTGACATTGATCATGGGCAAGATGTTGTAACACCTGATACGGGACTCAAACAGAAAAGAGGGTACTATAATTAATGCCACTCAACATAGGTTTGTGGAAATACATTCTGTCAAACTAACTAGATATCTTTCTGGATGTGCTTACAAGTTTGTTGATAAAGCTAATGCTGTTGATGTCATAGACTTTGGTAATGCATTTTCCTTGTTACTACATGACATTTTGATTTAAAAAAAAGCAAGATATGAAATGAACACACCGGACATTAAATGGATTAAAAAATGGCTAACAGATAAGTCTCAAAATATAATTGTAAACAGAGAAGACTTATCAAATGTGTATACTGCTAGAGGGATGCAATGGGAGTAGGTTCTTGGCCCTATGCTAATAAACATTTTTATTAATGACATGGAAGAAAATATAAAATCATCAGTGATAAAGTCTGCAGAGGGTTGAGGGTGGGAGGTGTTAAATAATGAAGAAGACAGGTAATTAATTCAGAGCGATCTGGATCGTTTTGTCTGGGAGTATCATAAACATACAGTTAAGGGTTAATTCCTCTTTGACCTGTAAAGGGTTAAGAAGCTCACACAACCTAGCTGACACCTGACCAGAAGGACCAATAAGGGGACAAGATACTTTAAAATCTGGAAGGGGAAAAAAGTCTTTTGTCTGTGCTGGGTTGGTGCTTTTTGTCGGACACAGAGAAAGAAGGAGCAATCCCACTCCTATAGGGTAGTGAGTATTTAGAGAAGGAATGTATTAGATTACTTTTATTTTCTATTTGTGATTTCTTTTGCAAAATAGAGGGAGGATAAAATTGGGTTCTTTGTGCTACTTTAAAGTTTTGCCCAGAGGGAAACCCTCTGTGTTTTGAATCTGTTTGTCTGTGAGATTATCTTGCATTCTGATCTCGCAGAGGTATTCCTTTCACCTTTTTCTTTCATTAAAATTCTTCTTTTAAGAACCTGATTGATTTTTCATTGTTTTAAGATCCAAGGGTTTTGGATCTGTGTTCACCAGGACTAATTGGTGAGGGTATACTCTCAAGCTTTCCCAGGAAAAGGGGTGTAAGGACTTGGAGGGGGGAGGAATTAGTCTCAAATATGCCCAGGAAAGGGGGGATTAGGGACTTGGGAAATATTTGGGGGAAGGCAGAGTTCCAAGTGTTTCTCTCCTAAGATTTGGAACATGCTTGGTAATGGCAGCTTACTGTTAACCTAAGCTGGTAAATAAGCTTAGGGGTGTGATGGGGGAAGGCCAGATGGCTACAGTAAAGTAGTGAGGAACAGGTATGTTAGCCCCAAGCTAAACAAATCCCTAGTACCATGGTAACCAAATGACAGTTGCTCCAGGTTAATCAAGACACCTGGGGCCAATTAAGATCCTTCTAGAAGGTAGTGAAGATAGCTAGATTGATTGGGACACCTGGAGCCAATCAAGGACTGGCTGGAACTAGTTAAAAGCCTCCCAGTTAGTCAGTGTGAGGTGGGTGTTAGGAGCTATAGGAGGGAGCTGTTGGAGGAATGAAGTAGTATGATGCCATATTAGGTGCAAGAAGGAGGCCCTGAGGGAATTGTGAAGAAGATATTGAGTGGGGGGCTGCTGTGGGGAAATAGCCCAGGGAATTATGCATGTCCTATTTCCAAAAAGTCAGCTTCCATAGCTGCTAATTTTAGGGTCCCTGGGCTGGAGCCTGGAGTAGAGGGCTGGCCTGGGTTCCTCTCTCCCCTCCCTGATTAATCACTGATACTGGGAGACAACAGAGACTGTGCGAGGGAGGGTTGTTTCTCCTTACCTCCCTTGCTGGCTTATGATGAAAATGGCTCAGTAGACTGTGACCCTTACCTCTAAAGAGAGAAGGGCTATGTGGAGGGACAAAGTGAGCCTCTGATGCTAGCAAAAATCTGTTAGGAAATGCAGGACCCACGGAGTCAAGGACAGAACTTTGTCACAGAGGTCTTTCATGCAGTCCTCACATCTGTACCCTAAAGTTCAGAGTTGGGAGGGAACCTTGACATGGTGGCAGCTTGGTGGGATCATTTTGAACCAAAAGCCCAGTAAGATTTTTTTTTTTTTCTTCCTTTTTTTTTTTTTTTAGCTGCTTGGAAAAGCAGAGCTGAAAGGGGAGACAGATCTTATCTCTCACCTGGAGGCAGAGGAGTTAAGTTTTTTTAACAAAGGTCTTTGTTAGAGAAAGATTTCAAGCTGTGAGCAACTAGCAAATAATTAACATTTTGCAAAAGAATTCACAAAACCAGTTTTTTTGTTTCTTTCTTACTTACCAAGTGATTCACCCCATGAGCTTCTGACCTGGTTTTGGGGCTTTCCCACTCGTTGGCACACCTCACAAGACCGGACATAATTAGCAACGTCCTTGCCCATTCCCTCCCAGTGGAAGGACTTCCCCAACCGGTCTTTTGTTCTGTTTACCCCAGAATGGCCACTGGGATGATTATGGGCTAAGCTCAAGAGCTTTACCGGATACTTAGTGGGAAATACCAACTGTCTTTGAGGATGCCAGTCTTCCTGGTGCCCACCAGAAAGAGTCTCCTTGTATAAAAGTCCTTGTTCTACCACAAACCAGGATCGGTTAGAAGAGCTGAGAGGCGGTGGGGTGCTCCGTGCCACCGCCCAAGCTTTTTGAAGGCTGTTATTTACTTCCTGCTTGGCCTGGAACTGTTCCCTTGATGCTGGAGACATCAGTTTCTCCTTGGACTGTGGACTTGGTCCCTCTGGAAACGATGCAGGTGCTGGGGCTGTTTCTGTTGACTGTGAACCGCTGTCCGCTGGTGCACTATGTGGTATTTCAGGCTCTGGCTGAGCCTCTTGGGTAGGGTTATCTGCTGCTTCTGCCAGTTGATGCTCGCTAGTACCCTCTGGCGTTGGCGTTGTAGATGGGTTTGCAAGCGCTGGACTCAGTGCTGGCAATGGTTTTGGTGCTGGTTGAGTTGCCAGTTCTGGTTCTTGGACTGGCTTTGGCTGGGTCTCTGGGATTGGATCCACTACGGCTGTTGCAGTTGTTGGCAGGGGATCTGGTTCCACCACCTTTGGCTGGGTTTCTGGTAACACAGACGGGGCCCTGGAGGACGGTTCAGGAACAGGGATGGGGGTGGAAGCTTGCTTAGCCTGGCTGAGGGTGACTATTTCCACCCTCTTGGCTAACTTTAGATGGTCGGCTAAGTCTTCCCCCAGCAGCATGGTGATGGGCTAATTGTCATAGACTGCAAAAGTCCACATTCCTGACCAGCCCTTGTACTGGACATGCAACTTGGCTGTAGGCAAGGTTACAGACAGTGTCATGAAGGGTTGAATTGTTACTGGAGCCTCTGGGTTCATGAGTTTGAGGTCCACTAGGGATTGGTGGATAGTCGACACTTGTGCCCCAGTGTCCCTTCACGCGATAACCTTCTTTCTGCCCACTCTCAAGGTTTCCCTTCGCTTTGAGGGTATGAGAGAGGCATCTGGGCCTGGGGATTTTTGCTGTGATTGTGGTGTAATGAACAGTAATCCGTTGGGGTTTTTGGGGCAGTGGGCCTTTATATGTCCCAGTTCATTACATTTAAAACATCTCCCTGCTAAGGTATCACTGGGGCGATGGTTGGTGGAGACTGGTGTGGTGGGGTGAGAAGGTATCTGGGGTTTCCCTTGGGATGTGGGTGGGGCCTTGGGTTGTTCCCGGTGGTAAGGTTTTGTTTCGGGTTGCCCCTTCTGATATTCGCTCCAACTGCTGCTAGTTTTTTTTTTTTTTTCTGCCACCTCCACCCATTTGGCTTCAATTTTTCTTGCCTCGGTTACAGTTTGGGGCTTTCCATCTAGGATGTACCTTTTTATTTTCTCAGGAATACCCTTTAAAAACTGCTTCATTTGCATTAGGAAGGGCAACTCTTCCGTATATTTAACATTGGCTCCTGTTATCCAGGCATCCCACTTTTTCCCAATGTGGTCGGCATGTCATGTAAATGACACGTTTGGTTTCCACCTTAGGGCTCTGAACCGCCGTCGGGCATGCTCAGGTGTCAGGCCATTCTGATTGTGGCCTTGTTTTTAAAAAGTTTATAACTGTTTATGTGTTCCTTAGGCATTTCAGCCGCCACCTCTGCTAAGGGTCCACTGAGCTGCGGCCCCAGCCCTAACATGTACTGGTCTGTAGTGATGCTGTACCCAAGGCAGGCCCTTTTAAAAAATTTTGTCTGCCTTGTAGGTGGGGAATTTTCTGGGATGGGAAGTGGTACCTGGAGAGGGGTTGCTAGGATTGGCTGGGATATCCCGCCTAGCCCGTGCTAATTCCAGTTTATTCTTTCTTTTTTTTTTCTTTCTCATCCTTTTTTTTTTTTAGCTTTATAGCTTTTTTGTGGGCCTCCTTTTTGCCTTTTTTTTTTTTTTTTTTTTTTTTTTTTATTTTTTAGCTCCATCTCTTTTTTTTTTTTAGCTTCATTTTTTTTTTAATTGGAGCAGTTTTTGATATTTTCTTTTATTTTTTTTCTGCTTATAGTCTGGCCAGTTTTAGTTTGTTAGCTACGTTTTTGGTACTTATTTTTCTGTTTTCTTGTCCTAGGTCCCACCCCCTCTGCAGTTCAATGAAACTGGGATGCACTCATCTCAGGCAACAGAGACTTTTTAACTAGCTATCCCCGAGAGGTAGAAAGAAAAAAAAAAAAAAAAAAACAATTCATTTTGTAAATTCCTTTTGCCAGCTGTTTGCTCAGTGCTTGAATCCTTCTCTTAACAAAGACCCTTGTTAAAAAAACTTAACACCTCTGCCTTCAGGCAAGGAGAGATAAGATATGCATCTACCTTCAGCTCTGCTTTCTAAGCAGCTAGAAAGGAGAAAAAAAATCTTACTGGCTTTTGGTTTAAAATGATCCCAGCGCTCTGCCACCATGTCAAGGCTGCTTCCCCACTCTCAACTTTAGGGTACAAATGTGGGGGCCTGCATGAAAACTTCTAAGCTTAACTACCAGTTTAGATCTGGTCCGCTGCCACCATTCCCAGAGTGCTAATTCCCTTCCCTGGGTAGCCTTGAGAGACTCTTCATCAATTTCCTGGTGAATACAGATCCAAACCCCCTTGGATCTTAAAACAAGGAGAAATTAACCATCCCCCCCTCCTTTCTCCCACCAACTCCTGATGGATCAAGATCCAACCCCCTTGGATCTAAAACAAGGAAAAATCAATCAGGTTCTTAAAAAGAAGGCTTTTAATTAAAGAAAAAGGTAAAAAACATCTCTGTAAAATCAGGATGGAAACTAACTTTACAGGGTAATCAAACTTAAAGAGCCCAGAGGAATCCCCTCTAGCCTTAGGTTCAAAGGTACAGCAAACAGAGATAAACACTCTAGCAAAAAGGTACATTTACAATTTGAGAAAACAAAGATAAAAACTAACACGCCTTGCCTGGCTGTTTACTTACAAGTTGGAAACATGAGAGACTTGTTCAGAAAGATTTGGAAAACCTGGATTGATGTCTGGTCCCTCTCAGTCCCAAGAGCGAAGCACCCCCAAAACAAAGAGCACAAATAAAAGCCTTTCCCCCACCAAGATTTGAAAGTATCTTGTTCCCTTATTTGGTCCCAGGGGTCAGCCAGGTTACCTGAACTTCTTAACCCTTTACAGATAAAAGGATTTTGGAGTCTCTGGCCAGGAGGGATTTTATAGTACTGTACACAGGAGGGCTGTTACCCTTCCCTTTACAGTTATGACAGTCATTTTTAAATAAAGATCCATTTTGCTTAGGATAAACATGAGGCCTGTTATTAGAGGCCTGCTACAAGGCCTGAGGCCTGAACTAAAGTAGCAGTCAGGCCCTGCTGATATAAAGCAAAGTTAGCAAATGTGAGGCTGTGAGGAGAAGTCAGGCCTGGATATAAAACTTGCCTGCTTGCAAGTTGACAGAACCTGGCAAGAACAGGGCTGGTATTGCAAAAACACACACATTCCTAATTAGTGTTAGGCACAGAACACTCACACAAACACATTCCAGAAGGTTGGTACCAGAACACCCTGATGCCAAGGATGGTATATGCACACTCCCCAAAGATAACAGAGACACACTGACCCCTCCTAAAAATAAAGTACCAGAATGACAGAGTGATGGAGAGATGTTGTGATTGAACTAGCATGTAATGTAAAAGGCAAAGGCTGGTAAATACTCAGAGGGGCAATACGTAACTTGTTTCTATCAGTGCATAAAAGGAGGATCACAGAGGGTATGTCTCTGTCCAGCTGAGTGGGGAAAGGAAGGTCCCGCCACTCACTGAGCTGAGTCCACTGTAACGGGTATACATGTCTTAGTATCCCCGCAGTATCTGCCAGGTGCTATTACCGTGCTTTCTTGACAATAAACCTGGCCGAGTGCCTTTCCTACAGAACTAAGTCTGTGTTCTTTTGGGCAGTTCAGTCGAAGTCTGCTGTATGGTGCAGCACACTGAGAGAACACACACGCAGCCAACAACTGACTACAGACACAAAGGGTTTCCATAAGTATGATGACACTATAACTATGGATGATATTTATGGCCCTAATATAAGAATATGATATTTATGGCCCTTCTCTTTAAGAACCTGAGTGGTCCATGGAAGTCCAGGAGATGACTCATAAACTGAGTCAAGCATGACCTTAACTGCTTGGATGCAATGGGGTCTATACAAGTTAAAAGATTTCCTCCTTTGTCACTGCCACCCCTGAAAAAACTCTGTCTGATCTGAAACTCAGAATGGGTTTTCTTTCCTACATAGGATTATTCTGTAAACCAAATTTGGCTCTCATGAACATCTCAACAGCTGCACTATCTTAAGGCTCTGCATACAGTAACACTGATGTAGCTCCATTGAATCCCTAATTGTTATGCAATAGAGCCAAATCAGTGGAGCTTTGCTGGTTTGCTCTATTTATTTTGAAGGTGTTGTTTGATTTACACCAGTTGGCAATCTGGCCTGTTGACTTTGAGGGAATGAAGCAGATTGACATCAGCTTAACATCTGTCCTATTGACGTCACAGGACTAATGGAGAAGTAAGACAATACTCAATGTTATCAGAAGTTGGCCTATCCACTGTATTAGTGAAGATGTTGGAGGCCTTTACCATGGCGAATCAGCTCTGATCATTCTATGTGGACTAAAGATCATTGATAGTAGAAGAAGTCTAAGGGTGACATCCAGGCCCCATTGAAGCCAAGGTCAACCTTCCTGGTGACTCCCATGAATGGGACCAGGACTTTACCCCAAGAATTTATTTACTCAACATGACTGATGAATACAGAATCTATCTCTACTGGTAGCACTATGTTCAGAAAGAAATACCTTGGTGATAACAATGTTTTCTCCTCGAAAACTCAGGGCCTAACATCAAGAGGAATTTTGTCAACTTAATCTAGAAACTTTATTTGTGTTGATTGACATAACTGCCATTTTCCTTCTCCTTGGAGGCCTTGTTTGAGAGTGAACTCTTGCCCAGATTCACATGGGATGGACGATCTCCCTACGGAAGGCTACTATATATGAAAAAAATTGTCTTCCATAGGTCATAACTCACTCGGAGTCTGTACTGAAACTCCAGATTTGTTCGTTGTATTGGAAGATTGAATGAAAGGTAAGAATATTCCTCTTGCTTGTTAGCTTGCTCAAAATTCTAAATGGAATTTTCTGACATTTTTAGGCTCGTATTTCAAATTTTCTAAGACAGTTAGGCATCAACACCCAGTCAAATTTGATGAGAATTGAGTGATTAATTTCATTCATGTGGTTTGTTGTAATTTTTTCAGTTTGGCTAAATATGCTTTGAAGGAATACTCATTTCCACCACTCTTTTTATTAATCTTTGACCATATTTTGATCTGAATTTGACCAATACAAATCTAATGTAAATTCACATACATCAGTGGAGTTCCTGTAATTGTAGCTGAGTCTAAAGTCAATGCAGATAATGTTGTAACGTTAATAGAAACAGTGGAAGATTCCCCACCTATTGTCTGTGCCCTGAAAAATTTGTAATCACATTGGAAATGTGATATGAAGGGTGACAATTTCTTTAAAAAGTACTCTAATATGAAATAAGATAAATTAGTTTAATATGATCTCATGATAAGTTTGATTTGTTTACCCTGATGGTCTTCTCATTTTCATCATTTCTACAATTCAATAACTCCCTTAACTTCAAAGGAGATACTCCTGATTTCCTACAGTAGGAACAAGAGGAAAATCAGCAGAAGTCGTAAAGTAGTAATAAGATTAGAGAAGTCTGAAGACAGTAAAGGGAGACCTAATTATAATACAATATAGAGTATTTGTCAAATCATGTGAATGATACTCCTAATAATGAAGCAACATATTGCCATGTGGCTTATCATAAAAGTCAAATTTTAGAGGTACAATTCCCCTCTAATTTATGCTAGTTGTATAACAGAGAAATCCAGTGAGTGGGGAATCATCCACATTCACTGCAATGGAGCTTTTTCTCATTTAAACAAGGGCCCCTTAAAGGCGATTCCAGTCAATTTTTTGTGCACCTTGATTCTACAGAAATAAACATATTATTATGTTTTGTATTAGATGTGTGGTATACATCACACACACTAACAGCATCCTATATTGCAACAGATTGATTTTGATAAATTCATTTAGAAAGTAGAATCTTGGTTAATAATAAGTTTACTGGTGTATGAATGATGTTTATGATTATATTGTGAACTCCTAACTCATGCCATTGATGGAAACATTCCCAATGACTTCACACACCTCTATTTGAGTGTTATTTTTCCCTCCTTGAATCAAATATCAGGCAAATGTAGATTTAGTAGCTGAGACAGATTATTGTGCTAACATATTTTAATATAGCTAAATTTGTTCATGTTGTGTGAAATGTCTAAAGTAAAAAAAGATTTCTATCTGTCTGTCTCTCAGTCATTCTAGATTCTTCAGTCACCATATTGCTGTAATTTCTGATACAACACCTGACAGCAACTTTTATCTTTGTTCCTACAGAAGGAACACTCAAGCAATGGACCCCAGTAACCGTAGCAGGGTGACTGAATTCATCATGCTGGGCCTCTTCGACCATCCTCACCACCAGGGCTTCTTTTTTGCACTATTCCTATGCATTTATATAGTTGTCATCATGGGCAATTCCCTGATCATTGTGGCTATTATCTTCCACCCACCTCTCCACACCCCCATGTACTTCCTCATTGCCAATTTGGCCATGGTTGACATTCTGTGCACTTCCTCGGTTCTGCCCAAAATGCTGGAAAACCTGATGCAGGAGAAAAGAACCATCTCCTTTGATGGCTGCATGACCCAGCTCTTTTTCTTCACTTTCTCAGCAGGGACAGAGCTTGTGCTCCTCACTGTCATGTCTTATGACCGGTATGTAGCTATCTGCCACCCCTTGCGCTATGTCAATCTGATGAGCAGGAGAATTAGCATCAGTTTAGCAGCTGGTGTCTGGGCTGTGGGTGTCTTCAATTCATTGGTGAACACATTGCTCATGTTGAGCTTAGATTTTTGTGGACCCAACCTCATCCAGCACTTCTTTTGCGAATTTCCAACGACGCTGGCACTTTCCTGCAGCTCCACCTACCTCAACGAAATTATGGTCTATATGGCAGACATTTGCCTGGCCATGGGGAACTTCCTGCTGACCCTCATGTCCTATATCTTCATCATCATCACCATCCTGAAAATCCAGAGCTCCAAAGGGAAGCAGAAAGCCTTCTCCACCTGCTCCTCCCACCTGCTTGTGGTCACCTTGTACTACTCCTCCATCTTCTACACCTACATCCGGCCAACCTCCAGTAACACTCTGGATAACAACAGGCTGGCGGCCATAATGTATATGCTAGTGACTCCCACCCTGAACCCTCTCATCTACAGTCTGCGCAATAAAGAGGTCAAAGTGGCTGTCCTGAAAATATTTCCTATCACCATAAAATAGGGCCATAAAAAAAAGACCATAACAGGGTTCAAAAAAGAACTAGATACATTCATGGAGGATAGGTCCATCAATGGCTATTAGCCAGGATGGGCAAGAATGGTGTCCCTAGCCTCTGTTTGCCAGAAGCTGGGAATGAGAGACAGGGGATGGATCACTTGATGATTACCTGTTCTGTTTATTCCCTCTCGGGCACCTGGCACTGACCACTGTCGGAAGACAGGATACTGTGCTAGCTGGACCTTTGGTCTGACCCAGTATGGCTGTTCTTATGTTCTAAAATAGGAATTTTTCACAGAGTTAACCTTATTCTTATCTCCATTGCTCCTTCTAAGCCAGGTCCTCAGTTGGTGTAAATTGGGACAAATCTATGGACCTCAATAGACATAAATTTACATTACGGTACATTAAATTCAATGGAACTACTACATTTTACAGTGGCAGGAATGCATCGCATTGATATCATTGATTTACACATCTGGGGATCAGGCCCCATTGACAGCAGTTGTGACATGTTGAGTTATGCTAGCTGGACTAAGGTACATTTGGTCAGAATTTTAAAGATATTTAGGTACCTAGTGGGATTTTTGAAATCCTCTACGCACCTAAAACTCATTGGTTTCAATGGACGTTAAATGTCCTGATGCTTTTGAAAATCACACTAGATACTTCAATATACAGAGAAAACTGGCCCATTGTTCAGCAAGTTACTTTGTGTGCAGTGTCACTGAATCAGAATATTCTGTTCTATTCCTCAATGAGTAAGTAGGATAGCAAAATAAAACTGACTTTCTCTCTCCTCTAATTTCTTGTGAGACATAAAAACCCACAAAATTTTCAATCTCATATCTCTTGAGATCTACAGGTATCCTGGCCATGTGTCAGATTCAGGTGAGAGTTTTTTAATAAAATTTTTATCGGAATACATTGTTATCTAACTGTAATGATACACTTTCAAAATGAGAAATTTGATTTTTTCCCCCAAAAGACCTGTTCTGTTGACAAGGCAATGTCTCAATCTCAGTAATAAATAAGATATTAATGAAAACGTTATTCACTCTTACAATAATATACCATTCAATGAGGTCAAGGGTTTCATGTTCAGTTATCGCTGTTTACTCCTATGATAATCACCATCATTACATATCTTTTTAACCTTTTATAGAATTCTCAGAAAAAAGAAACATACAAACAAAAAGAGTTCAGGTATATTTAAAATAATGTATTAAATAAGGATTTCATTGCAACAATATCCTTTCCTCTTTCCTTTTAGCTGTATAGAATCTTTCATATGGAAATCTTTTGTTTATGGGAGGGAGTTAAATGCTATTAAAGATGGTCTTAGCTTTCCTTTTTTGGGAAGAAAAGAGAAAACATTAATTTTGATGCTCTTGAGCTGTTTTTGTTCTTGTTAGAGTCTGATCCTAAAAGAAGGGCAACACACATCAAAGGAGAGAGAAAAGGTCAGCAAAGAGAGAATGCAGCTTCTGTCCCTTTTGCTGACTCACACTTGCAACCTCACGCTAGAGCAGTGGTTCTTAACCTCTACTGCAGCCTGCACCCCTTTGGTTCTCAAAATATGTTCTCGCACCGTTTATCAAAAATCGTTGAAGGAAGTCAGTTCTTTAAATCTAGATATATATTTTTGTTTGTATATTACAGTAATCGCTAAAAAATGTATAATGTTAATAAATACACAGGTTTGATGAAACAAAGTAGTTGTACTTATGTATGTCCCTGTGCTTAATTTGTGTTTTCGATGATTTCCCTTCTAAAAAATCTGGCATGTCTCGCACCCCCAGAAAGGGTATCTCGCAGCCCCAGAGGGTGTGGGCACCCCAGGTTAAAAACCACTGTGCTAGAGAAACATCGGCCCAGCACACAGTCTGATCACTCACACTGAAACCTGGAAAACTAGTAGCAGGGTTATGCTGTTTCAAGGGTTGCTTTTAGATGCCTTTCTGGTCACAGACATTCAGCACCATACTAAAGGGTGGAGCTGCCATAGAAGCTAAGCCAGAGTGTTACTAGACAAAAGACAAATAGCAAAATGGAAGAAACAATGTGGAGACATAGATCTTTCTGGGCATTAGTAAACTTGTATATGGCTTGATTTGAGTGCAAGGTTACACTGTGAACATATGTTTTGGGGCTAGTTGAGATAAGAGAGAACACTGAACTGATAAGATGGAAATGTCGGTAAGATGAGGACATAAGCTATTGGTCCTTACACAATCTGCAATGCGATTGGTCCTTACAACAAACTGCAACAGAACTGGGCCTGCCATGAGCCGTAGGTTGTCCCATCCAAGTAGATTTAACAAACATAGATGTTAGTAGCTAGGAAAAATGTATATAAACTGTTCAGTGTTTGACACGAATCAAGGTGCGGCAGCCTCATCCCATCAATATTCACCAGTTATTTTGGTGATTTCAACTGTAAACATTTCCACCCATTTCTGGAATCTTTTGACTTGTTTCTAAGACAAGCCCTGAATTTACCAGGAACCTTGGAGACTATTTAGTACAGTTCCTTTCACTTCAACAAGCCAGTTTGCACCAGTCAAGTTGTGTTCCACTTTTACTGATTTTCATAAGCAATTTTTATTAGCAGGATGATTTCATTTTTTGTTGCTTCCAACACCTACAGTACAGGCCTCTGGTTCATTGGTTTCTATGGAGCTATGCCTGTTTTGCACCAATGCAGTTCTCGATCAATTTAGATCCATTTAGTAGATGGTTTTGTGGACTCTTCCTCAGTGGCAATTTTAAAATCGAGATGAGATGTATTCTTCTAAAGGATCCTTTCTAGTTCAAACATAAGTCAGCAAAATTCCATGGATTTTCTTATTCATGAGGTCAGGTTAGATTAATGGTCCTTTCTAGCTTTATAATCCATGAATCTGTGAATATACTATTTGGCTAAATGAGTCTATTTAGTCTAAGTCTCACTTACACTGAGAAAATTTTTGCTGATTCCTCTGCCCACAGGCAATGAAAACATTTGCCTCTCAGCCTATGCAGGCTCCACTCTATCTCTGCAGAGATGGGCTTGAACCATAGTTTTTGCGTCACAGCACCCAAAAGTGATTGGGAAATTACTCACTAGATTATGTCATGGACTAGGCCAGTGAAAACCCTCACACTATTTTATGTGGCTCAGATGCAGTACCATCTTCAGCTATAAAACCTTGTACACACAGAGAAAACAAATAGAAGAAAGGGGAAGTTGATAGTCGCACATATCAATGACAAGTTAGGAATAGTAGAAAACTAATAGGAAGCAATGAGATTCAAGAAGAAAACTATGCCCTGCAAAGCTAGGGGAAGATAAAAAGGAGATTTTAAAGTATATTGGAAACAAAAAGAATCCTGACAAAGGTATTTGTCCATTACTAGATGGAGATGTTAGAATTATCAATAATAATGCAGAGCGTCATGGAGTCACTGGGGCGATGCTCTGGAACTACTCCGTATGAAGCCAGGCAGGACTCTGGGGGAGCCTCCTCTATCTGAGCATACTGTCTCCAGGGCAAGAAGCTTACACAGCTTTGATCTTCCTGGGTCTGACCTCGGAGCATTCAGTAGCCCCTTCCACACCGTGCGCTTCCTGCAGCGAGTCTGCTCAGGTGGGGCTCCTGGGGAAGCCAGAGGGCCCTGCACCCCAACTCCACAGTCAGACTTGACTCTCAGCCAGCGTTGTAAAATAGAAGATTAGTTGACAAGAACACAGCATAGAACAGAGCTTTTTAGCATGGAAATCAGTGACTTTCAGCCAAGTCCATCTTGGGGAGTCTAGGGCCAGATGCCCTGAACTCCCTCTCTTCCAGTCCCCGAAGAAGACTGCCCAGCTACCTGCAATCCAACCTCAGACACTGTTGCTCCTCCTCCTTCTCTTTGTCATGTTTCCCGGGCAGTCAGCTGGTCATCACCTGGTTGCATCCCCCTCCTGGGTCTCAGGTTATGAAGGGCACGGGTCATAGCATATGTGCAGGCAATTGGAGCAGCTTCACCTGCCCTAGAGGTCTCAGCCGAAGACACACACCCCCATTCCCACCACTGAGGTATTGGTGCAGCACACAGGGAAACTGAGGCACACACAGCAATCATGCAAAACAGTAAAACTCACATAGGTTCAACAGTAAAACTCATATACAACATAACAAGGGAAAATCCCCACTTCATTCCATCTCTCCCCCCTTTGAGACCGAACTGAGCGGGGTCACTTTAGTCAGTGGCCTGTGGAAGTTCAGGCCCCCTTCTCTGGGACAAAGCATCAGCTATAACATTTGCACTCCCCTTAACCTGGACCACCTCCATCTCATACTCCGGGAGGGAAAGAGACAACCTCAGGAGCTTGACATTGGCCCCTTGCATCTGGTGTAGCCACGGCAGGGCGCGTGGTCAGTGCACACAGTGAAGCACCGTCCAAATAGATCTGGCTGCAGCCTTTTAAGCACCCCAGGGCCAGGCATTCCTTCTCTATGGCTGAATAGCTCTTCTCCCAGGGCAGCAGCTTTCTACTCAGGTACATGATGGGGTGTTTCTTCTCCTTTGCATCACTGTGCATTGGCACCACACCCAGCCCTGTGTCTGAGGGATAGGTGAAGACCATAAAGGTCTTGTCAAAGTCTGGGTTTCCCAGCACCGGGCCTTTGACCAGATCCTCCTTCAGCATGCAGAGAGCCCTCTGGCACTGCCTGGTCCAGACCAGCTTGTCTGGCTTCTCAGTGATGGGAGCTGATATAGAGGTAAAGTGGGGCACAAACCTCCGGTAGTGCCCTGCCATCCCAATCAAGGCCTGGGCCTGTTTCTTAGTCTGGGAAGCAGGCCAGTCTCTGATCTCCCCCACCTTGGCCGGCTTTATGCAGCCTCTCCCCATCTTGTGGCCCAGGTAGGACACCTCTGCCATCCCCACCTTGCACTTCCCAGCTTTTACAGTCAGCCCTTCATCCTGGAGGCAACCCAGCCTCCTCTTCACCAAGGACACATGGTTCCCCCAGGTCTAGCTAATGACAAAAATATCATCAATGTCTGCTAGGGTACAATTCTCCATCCTCCTCAGTAACTGATCCCACTGGCACTGGCAGACTGGCGCCTCCTTGAGGCCAAAAGGTAGGACCAGGGATTTGTACAGCCCCAAAGGGGTTACAAAAGCAGGTTTCAACCTGGCATCTGGATCTAAAGGCACCTGCCAGGAGCCTTTGGTAAGATCCCTGGCCATGGGGTACAGAGTCCCCCACAACTTGTCTAGGATCTCACCAGGTCTAGGTATGGGCAGGCATCAGACATGATGATGGCATTGAGCTTCCAATAGGCCACACAGAATCAGATCGACCCATCTTTCCTTGGGACCAGCACCATGGGAGAGGCCCCTGGGCTGATGGATGGCTGGATCACTCCTAAAGCCAGCATGTCTTAGACCTCTCCCTCCAGGGCCTGGGCTGTGTTCCCAGTTACTCTGAATAGGGAACACCTGATGGGAGGGCCAACTCACATCTCCACCCAGTGGACAGCTCGGTTAGTGAGCTCAGGCTGGTTGGAAAACACCTGTTGGTACAAATGCACCATCTGTCTGATCTCTGCCTGCTGGGCAAGGGTTAGCTGGTCAGAGAGGGGAAATGATTCCAGCAAGGGGCCAGCTCCTGTCTCAGGGAAGAGACTCAGCAAGGGATCTTCCCCCTTCTCCCATTGGCTACACATGGTCACAGTACGACTCCATCATGTTGACCTGGTCCCCTCGGTGGCTCTGAGGCCGGTTGGGCAATTCCACTACATCGTTCTTTTCATTCAGCTGCTTGATGACCTTGAAGGGCCCGTCCCAGGCAGCTTACAGCTTATTCTTCCTCACCGGGATGAGAAGCCGCACCTGGTCCCCGGTGTCATAGGCTGAATGGTTGTCCCAGACATTCTGCCTCCCTTGGGCCCCAGCTAGGTTCTCCCTGGCCAGACCCATGAACTCAGTCACCTTTTCCTGGAAAGTCACCACTGATTCTCCATCAGGGGAGGCCTTCCCCACCCATTCGTCCATGACCAAGTCCAGGGCCACCTTCTGAAAAGGCTCCTCTATGACAGACAGGTGTCTCAAGGCTGCTTTACCCTTATCCTGGGCCTTTTACACCTCTGGAAAAAGCAGCCCTGGTTGGCAGCTGTCCCGCCATGGCTGTGGTTCCCCACACTCAGCTGGGGTCTCTGATTCCCCTGGGCCCAGCTTTGCCCCTACTGTCCCAGTGAGGGCAGGCAGTGAGTCTGCTGCTTTGCTCACCACTTCAGAGACAGGGTGAACCACATCCCCTGTGTGCAGGGGGGTGGGAACTATCTCTCTGTCCCACTCAGCTCCAGGGCTCTGGTTACAGACAAGCAGGTATCTGGAGCTTAGCAGCACTTGCCCCCTTCTAGCCAGGTCATTTGCATTTTCACTGACTGCTTCAGTCTCCACCGATTAGTTCCCTGGATTCAAATTCAAATCCTCGGCCATTACAGAAGCAGGGCCTGTATTCCCTGGATGGGTCCTTATACCTCTCAGCTCAGCCATGGCCAGTTCATGCTGCCACTGTCTCTCCTGCTATTCTGCTTCATGCCTTCCCTGTCTCTCATGGTCTTCTGACTCCTTCAATCTCAGCTCCAATTCCATCCGTCTCAGATCCACCAACAGGGAACCCAGTGGAGACCCCCTACTGGTCAGAGACACGGGTCTCCAGGACACCCAACTGCTCCCAGCCTCTCTCACAGCCCCAGCTGCGTCAGGAACTGGCTCCTTAGAGTGATCCTCCTCTTCCAACTGAGCAATCAGCTGTGCCTTCATGAGCATGCCAGTGTGCAGCCCTATCTCTCTGCACAGCTCTACAATATTCTTCTTAAGGAGATGGTTAAAGGCCATCTCCATGCTGTTCCCAAGTGGTCATGGACTCACAACTCTCTCAGCTCCCCACGATCCGTGGGAGGAACCCCTTCAGTTTGACAGCCCTTCTCGGGGGTCCACTTTCTCTCTGGGTTAAGCCGTAGGCGCCTCTGCCTCCTGGAACCGCACATCTCTGAGCCTTCAGCATACCTGTCTCTTGCTACTCCCCCTTCATTTTACTGCTCCCCAGTCACTTATTACAGGATGCTCTGTCCACTGGGTGCAGTTTGTCCCGCTTCTGACACCATTTTCCATGGAGTCACTGGGGCGATGCTTTAAACTACTCTGTGTAAAGCCAGGCAGGACTCTGGGGGGAGTATGCCTCCTCTCTCTGAGCATACTGTCACCAGGGCAAGAAGCTTACACAGCTTCGACCTTCCTGGGTCTGACCTCAGAACATTCAGCATCCCCTTCCACACCGTGCGCTTCCCACAGTGAGTCTGCCTGGGTGGAGCTCCTGGGGAAGCCAGAGGGCCCTGCACCCCAACTCCACAGTCAGCAGTTATTCTCGGCCAACATTGTAAAATAGAAGGCTTATTAGTCAACAGGAACACAACATAGAACAGAGCTTGTTATCATGGAAATCAGTGACTTTCAGCCAAGTCCATCCTGGGGAGTCCTGAGCCAGACGCCCTGGACTCCTGTCTTCCAGTCCCCCAAGAAGACTGCCCAGCTACCTGCAATCCAACCTCAGACACCCCTGTTGCTCCTCCTCCTTCTCTTTGTCTCGCTTCCTGGGCAGTCACCTGGTCATCACCTGGTTGCATCCCCATCCTGGGTCTCAGGTTATGAAGGCCACAGGTCATAGCATATGTGCAGGCACCTGGAGCAGCTTCATCTGCCCCAGAGGTCTCAGCCAATGTCACACACCCCTATTCCCACCACAAGGTATTGGTGCAGCACATAGGGAAAATGAGGCACACACAGTATTCATGCAAGACAGTAAAACTCACATACAACATACAAGGGAAAATCCCCACTTCATAACACAGAGAAAGAAGAAAAGTTCAAAAATATTTCTGTGCTTTCTTTGGAGAAAAAAAGATTATGTAATAGCATCATATCATGATGAAAATTATCTTGCCATTCCACTAGTATCTCAAGAGGATGCTAAACAGCAGCTAATAATGTTAGACATTTTAAATCTGCAGGTTCAGAAACCTTGTACCAAAGAGTTTTAAAAGTGGAGTCTGAGGTGCTTGCTCGACTGTCAATGTTGATTCTTCTTCAAGTGCTTGCTCACGTCCATTCCACGTTAGGTGTGTGTGTACCGGGTGCACTGTCGCAAGAGACTTTCCCCCTAGTGGCATCTTTTGGGCCAGTTCTAGCACCTTCTGGTGCCAAACACTCAAGGACTGATATAAGGAGCCCAGCTGGCCCTGCACCTTCTCAGTATCTTCTTACTGCTTGTGACGGTCACTCAAACAACTCCTTTTGCTTAGGCAAGGCATTCATTTAGTGGTTATTCTCTAGTTTAGTTATATTTAGTCTTAGTTTCTAGTAGTGGTGTACATAGTGGCAACAGTGATAGTGTATATAGTTAGACCCCCTCTCTTGGCCTGGAGGGGCTTCCTTCGCCCCAGTCCCCAGGCTTCAAAGCCTGCGCCTCCTGTGTCAAGCCTCTGCTGGTGAGCAACCCACACTCTAGTTGTCTAAAGTACCTGGGAGAGGCTCACTGGAAAGCGCATTGCCAGATCTGCTGGGACTTGAAGCCTTGTACAAGGAAGGATGAGGCTAGACTAAGGTCTATCCTAAAGGAAGCCACACTTAGACAGGCATCAGAGCCAAGCTGGTCAGACTCAGCATCAAGCATCTCAGCTTTGGTGCGAAGCAACCTTTCAGCACTCTGTTTCTTAGCACTTTTCTCCATCTCCAGTACCAAAAAAGAAGCACAAGAAGCAATGGTCTGAGGGGGGATGCCCCCTGATTCTGAGGAAAGACAAACAAAGGGAGTGCAGTGGAGTGTGACCTGTCTCGAGCCACTCCTCCACTCTCGGGCCACTAGCAGCATTATAGACTCTGCCCTGTTCGCAGGTGCAGTTGAGTTTGGTGCAGGAGCATCCAGTGACCCGGGGGCATCATTGTGGCACTAGCGGGATCACGGTGTCTTGCACCTTAAAGGCTTTTGCAGCAGCCAGAGACCTATTGACACTCCTAGTGCGCCAACACTGATGGGACAACCAGTGGCTCCGGCAAGTGTGTCATAGAAAAGGGAGGTGGGGTCCTGAGATCATACCAGGCACTGGGGCCTTCGGTACCGACCAGAGGCAAACCAGCCCTCCCGTCATCAGTGAATATTTCTTCGATCTGGCATTGAATGCTGGACACTGACCGGCAGAAGCGAAGGGTACCGCTCCACCATGGTTTCCTCAGGAGGAGTCTTCATCAGAGTTGGAGCTGGAACTCCATACTCAGACTAAGAGCCACCTCCACTACCCATCCTACATCCCACTGGATGTCAGTGCAGGTCCCACCAACACCTAGCCCAGAGGACAGTGGCTGATACAGGTTTAGTGACCATTCTGGAATCCTTGGAATTTTCCTCAGTACCAGGACCACCATCCAGACGTTCCTTCTTGGTTGTGTCCAAGAAGAGGGCTCCACCTGCATGATCCAACATCTGATCCCAACTCTAGTGCCAAGCCCAGTACTGACATGCTGGACTCGGGCCTCAGAGATGTAATCAGGACCAAAGAAAAAGAGGGAGGCCCCCAAAAAGTACAGACCTCTTCCTCCTCCTCCCCAGAAGAAGCCATCTCAGAACCCAGTGGCTCAATGACACAGGACAATTTCAGAGCTCACCAGGAATTTCTAAAAAGGGTAGCTTCTAACCTGGGACTGGCAGTGGAGATATTAAAGAGTCCTCATAAAGTATCATTGACATTTTGGCCACAGCAGCCACATCAAGGTGGCCCTACCACTCAAGTAAGCTGTTATGGGTCTGGTCAGGTGATTATGGCAGACCCCATCTTCTCTCCCTCCCACTTCAAATAGGGCAGAGAAAAAATACTATGTGCCTACCAAGGGATACAAATACTTGTAATATCATCTTGCTCCTGGGTCCCTTATTGTCACAGCTGCCAATGAGAGTGACAGACGAGGTCAGTCAGGGCCAGCCCCCAAACAAAAGGATTTAACAGAGCTAGACCTGTTTAGTAGGAAGATTTATTCAACAGGTAGGTTACAGCTTGATATTTCCAATCAACAAGCTTTGCTTGGGAGGTGTCATAACTATAAAGGGAAGGGTAATAGCTGTCCTGTGTACAGTACTATAAATCCCTCCTGGCCAGAGACTCCAAAATCCTTTTCCCTGTAAAGGGTTAAGAAGCTCAGGTAACCGGGCTGGCATGTGACATAAAGGACCAAAAAGGGGAAAAGATACTAAAAAGTTGGGGGGGGGGGGGGAGGCTGTTTGTGTTCTTTGTTTGAGAGTGTGTTCGTTCTCGGGGACTGAGAGGGACCAGACATCAATCCAGGTTCTCCACATCTTTCTAAACAAGCCTCTCCTATTTCAAACTTGTAAGTAAATAGCCAGGCAAGGCGTGTTAGTTTTCCTTTGTTTTCTCAACTTGTAAATGTACCTTTTACTAGAGTGTTTATCTTTGTTTGCTGTACTTTGAACCTAAGACTAGAGGGGAGTCCTCTGAGCTCTTTAAGTTTGATTACCCTGTAAGGTTAATTTCCATACTGATTTTACAGAGATGATTTTTACCTTTTTCTTTAATTAAAAACCTTCTTTTTAAGAACCTGATTGATTTTTCCTTCTTTTAGATCCAAAGGGGTTTTGGATCTTAATTCACCAGGAGTTGGTGGGAGGAAGGAGGGGAATGGTTAATTTCCCCTTGTTTTAAATCCAAGGGGTTTGGATTTGTTTTCACCAGGGAATGGGTGAAGGTTTTTCAAGGCTTCCCAGGGAGGGAATCCATTGAAATGGTGGCAGCCGAACCAGAGCTAAGCTAGTAGTTAAGCTTAGAAGTTTTCATGCAGGCCCCTACATTTGTACCCTAAAGTTCAAAGTGGGGATCCAGCCTTAACAGGAGGTATGATTATAATATTTGGGACTCTATGGCAAAGTTTAAAGACTTGCTAACTCAGGACTCCAGGCAAGAATTTTCGGCCCTGATAGAGGAATGGAAACCCATAGACAGAACCTCATTCCAAGCAGCCTTGGACGCAGCTGACACAGCAACCAGAACAATGGCTTCCACAGTGATCATGAGAAAATGGTTCTGGCTTCAGTATTGGGGGCTGCCATTGGAGGTCCAACAGTCCTTCCAGGATCTCCCATTTGAGCAGAGGCATGTGAGGTCAAATTCTCCCTCCCCCCTGCCCCAATTGGCCTGACGGGGGTGGGGAGTGAGAGGGCTGTGTTCTTCTCTTCACGTGCCACTCCCACAACACGTTTGGCGGAACCAGTCTGTTCAGAGCAAGTCTTCCAGCTCTGGCTAGGTAGCAGGAAACAGTCTACAAGATCAACTTACTTAGCCAAATGGAAGTGTTTCTTGATGCTGGCTTCCCAACAAGGTCTCTCACCAACCCGCTCACCCCTCCAGTCTGTGCTGCAATACCTGATCCATCTGAAACAACAGGGCCTAGCCACTTCTTTAATCAAGATGCATCTAATGGTAATCTCAGCCTTCCACTGTCTGGTGACGGTGAGTCAGTCTTCTCTCACAAAATGTCCATCTGCTTCCTCAAGGGATTAGAGAGACTTTACCCTCAAATTGGCAAACCTGTCATTGTGCCCCCTGTTGTATCTCCCCTGGAAGGTCACTTTCCTGATAGATTGCTTTCCATGGCCAGGAGGATCTCAGAAATCAGGGTCCTGATATCAGACAGTGTATACAGTGTTCTCTAAGGACAACGTTCAACTGAGTCCCCACCCAGCATTTTTTCCAAAGATGGTCTCACAGTTTCATAGTAACAAGATTATTTTCCTGCCAGTTTTCTCCCTGAAACCTCACAGGAATGCAGAGGAGCAAAGTCTCCACTCATTGGGTGTTAGATGAGCTCTGGGCTTCTACACTGAGAGAACCAAACTGTTCATAAATCCAAGTAGCTCTTCATGGAAATAGCAGACAGGATGAAAAGCCTACTGGTTTCAGCCCAGAGAATCTCATGTTGGTTCTTTTCCTGTATTCATACGTGCTACAAGCAGGCAGGCATTCCACCCTCTGCCAGCTTGACCTCTCATTTGACAAGAGCTCGGGCTTCACCAATGGTGTACCTGGCCCATGTTAAGATCCAAGTCATCTGTGACCTGGTCGTCAGTACATACCTTCTCCCACTACGCCATCACACAGCAGGCCAGATGTGACACCCAGTATGGAAGAGCAGTGTTGCAATCCGCAGGCCCATGAACTGTGAGTCCACATCTTTGGATACTGCTTATGAGTCACCTAACGTGGAATGAACATCAGCAAGCACTTGAAGAAGAAAAAATGGTTACTACCCTTTCCATAACTGTTGTTCTTCGAGATGTGTTACTCATGTCCATTCCCCAACCCACCTTCCTGTCCCTATGTCCCAGCAAGAAGGAACAGTTTGACCGTGTGCTTGATTGCTTGCTTGCTTGTTTGAAAAGTGTGAATTGGGAGTGCTTTGTTCCAGGTGGGCCTTGAGTGGGCCTGACTGGTATATAAGGGCAGTCAGCAGCGAACCAGCTGAGCGGTGAACAGCAGAGGCTAACAGCGGGAGTTCGCGTGGGGAGAGCGCACTGAGGCTTTCATCTGCAGGTTTTTCTGAGTAGTTCCTGCAGCAGTTGAGGAAGCTCTTAAGAGGACGGTGATATGGAAGGTGAGCGATCAGCTGTTGTAACCTGCTGTGCCATGTAACAGGTTGTGCCATGTTTGTCTTTCTTCCACAGGAGAGAAGCGACTTTGTCTGTACAAAGTGCAAGCTGGTCTCCATATTGGAAGAGAAGGTTCGAGGGCTGGAGAAACGAGTGTCGACTCTGCGTTGCATAAGGGAAAATGAAGATTTCCTGGACAGACGTCAGGAGATGCTTCTACGGCCACAATGTTCTGAAGATTCAGAGCAGGCACAACAGGGACAGAAGGATTGTGAGGAGGTTTGGCAGCATGTGACCTCCAGAAGGAGAAAGAGGAGCGTGCATGCACCAGCAATGGAGATACAGGTGAGCAATCGTTTTCATGTTCTCTCTACAGGTACTAAGGCGGAGAGTGGACTAGATGACCCATCTGAGGGAAGGGAGCAGAAGGAGACTCCACCGATTGGAAGGCAAAAGATGCACTGTCCTAGGGATGGGGGTTCCACGACCACCCACTCCCAAGAGGAGGAGGAGGGTGGTGGTCGGGGACTCCCTCCTCAGGGGGACTGAGTCATCTATCTGCTGCCCCGACCGGGAAAACCGAGAGGTCTGCTGCTTGCCAGGAGCTAGGATACACGATGTGACAGAGAGACTGCCGAGACTCATCAAGCCCTCGGATAGCTACCCCTTCCTGCTTCTCCACGTGGGCACCAATGATACTGCCAAGAATGACCTTGAGCGGATCACTGCAGACTACGTGGCCTGGGAAGAAGGATAAAGGAGTTTGAGGCGCAAGTGGTGTTCTCGTCCATCCTCCCTGTGCAAGGAAAAGGCCGGGGTAGAGAGAGTCGAATCGTGGAAGTCAATGAATGGCTATGCAGGTGGTGTCGGAGAGAAGGCTTTGGATTCTTTGACCATGGGATGGTGTTCCAAGAAGAAGGAGTGCTAGGCAGAGACGGGCTCCACCTAACGAAGAGAGGGAAGAGCATCTTCGCCAGCAGGCTGGCTAACCTAGTGAGGAGGGCTTTAAACTAGGTTCACTAGGGGGAAGGAGACCAAAGCCCTGAGGTAAGTGGGGAAATGGGATCCTGGGAGGAAACACAAGCAGGAGAGCGCAAGAGGGGAGGACTCCTGTCTCATGCTGAGAAAGAGGGACGATCGATGAGTTATCTTAAGTGCCTATACACAAATGCAAGAAGCCTGGGAAACAAGCAGGGAGAACTGGAAGTCCTGGCACAGTCAGGGAACTACGATGTGATTGGAATAACAGACTTGGTGGGATAACTCACATGACTGGAGTACTGTCATGGATGGATATAAACTGTTCAGGAAGGACAGGCAGGGCAGAAAAGGTGGGGGAGTTGCGCTGTATGTAAGAGAGGAGTATGACTGCTCAGAGCTCCGGTATGAAACTGCAGAAAAACCTGAGAGTCTCTGGATAAAGTTGAGAAGTGTGAGCAATAAGGGTGATGTAGTGGTTGGAGTCTGCTATAGACCACCAGACCGGGGGATGAGGTGGACGAGGCTTTCTTCTGGCAACTAGCAGAAGTTGCTAGATCGCAGGCCCTGGTTCTCATGGGAGACTTTAATCACCCTGATATCTGCTGGGAGAGCAATACAGCGGTGCACAGGCAATCCAGGAAATTTTTGGATAGTGTAGGGGACAATTTCATGGTGCAAGTGCTGGAGGAACCAACTAGGGGCAAAGCTTTTCTTGACCTGCTACTCACAAACAGGGAAGAACTAGTAGGGGAAGCAAAAGTGGATGGGAACCTGGAAGGCAGTGACCATGAGATGGTCGAGTTCAGGATCCTGACAAAAGGAAGAAAGGAGAGCAGCAGAATACAGACCCTGGACTTCAGAAAAGCAGACTCTGACTCCCTCAGGGAACAGATGGGCAGGATCTCCTGGGAGAATAACATGAAGCGCAAAGGGGTCCAAGAGAGATGGCTGTATTTTAAAGAATCCTTATTGAGGTTGCAGGAACAAACCATCCCGATGTGTAGAAAGAATAGTAAATATGGCAGGCGACCAGCTTGGCTAAACAGTGAAATCCTTGCTGATCTTAAACGCAAAAAAGAAGCTTAGAAGAAGTGGAAGATTGGACAAATGACCAGGGAGGAGTATAAAAATATTGCTCAGGCGTGCAGGAATGAAATCAGGAAGGCCAAATCACACTTGGAGTTGCAGTTAGCAAGAGATGTTAAGAATAACAAGAAGGGTTTCTTCAGGTATGTTAGCAACAAGAAGAAAATCAAGGAAAGTGTGGGTCCCTTACTGAATGAGGGAGGCAACCTAGTGACCGAGGATTTGGAAAAAGCTAATTTACTCAATGAATTTTTTGCCTCTATCTTCACGCACAAGGTCAGCTCCCAGATTGCTGCACTGGGCAGTACAGCATGGGGAGAAGGTGACCAACCCTCTGTGGAAAAAAAAGTGGTTTGGGACTATTTAGAAAAACTGGACATGCACAAGTCCATGGGGCCGGATGCGCTGCATCCGAGGGTGCTAAAGGAGTTGGCGGGTGAGATTGCAGAGCCATTAGCCATTATTTTTGAAAACTCCTGGCGATCAGGGGAGGTCCCAGATGACTGGAAAAAGGCTAATGTAGTGCCCATCTTTAAAAAAGGGAAGAAGGAGGATCCGGGGAACTACAGGCCAGTCAGCCTCACCTCAGTCCCTGGAAAAATCATGGAGCAGGTCCTCAAGGAATCAATTATGAAACATTTAGAGAAGAGGAAAGTGATCAGGAACAGTCAGCATGGATTCACGAAGGGGAAGTCGTGCCTGACTAACCTAATTTCCTTCTATGATGAAATAACTGGCTCTGTGGATGAGGGGAAAGCAGTGGATGTGTTATTCCTTGACTTTAGCAAAGCTTTTGATATGGTCTCCCACAGTATTCTTGCCGCCAAGTTAAAGAAGTATGGGCTGGATGAATGGACTGTAAGGTGGATAGAAAGCTGGCTAGATCGTCGGGCTCAATGGGTAGTGATCAATGGCTCCATGTCTAGTTGGCAGCCGGTTTCAAGCGGAGTGCCCCAAGGGTCGGTCCTGGGGCCAGTTTTGTTTAATATCTTTATTAATGATCTGGAGGATGGTGTGGACTGCACTCTCAGCAAGTTTGCAGATGACACTAAACTAGGAGGCGTGGTAGATACTCTAGAGGGTACGGATCGGATACAGAGGGACCTAGACAAATTAGAGGATTGGGCCGAAAAAAACCTGATGAGGTTCAACAAGTACAGAGTCCTGCACTTAGGATGGAAGAATCCCATGCACTGCTACAGAGTAGGGACCGAATGGCTAGGTAGCAGTTCTGCAGAAAAGGACCTAGGGGTCACAGTGGATGAGAAGCTGGATATGAGTCAGTGTGCTCTTGTTGCCAAGAAGGCTAACGGCATTTTGGGCTGTATAAGTAGGGGCATTGCCAGCAGATCGAGGAACTTGATCATTCCCCTTTATTTGACATTGGTGAGACCTCATCTGGAATACTGTGTCCAGTTTTGGTCCCCACACTACAAGAAGGATGTGGAAAAATTGGAAAGAGTCCAGCGGAGGGCAACAAAAATGATTAGGGGTCTGGAGCACATGACTTATGAGGAGAGGCTGAGGGAACTGGGATTGTTTAGTCTCCAGAAGAGAAGAATGAGGGGGGATTTGATAGCAGCCTTCAACTACCTGAAGGGGGGGTCCAAAGAGGATGGAGCTCGGCTGTTCTCAGTGGTGGCAGATGACAGAACAAGGAGCAATGGTCTCAAATTGCAGTGGGGGAGGTCCAGGTTGGATATCAGGAAAAACTATTTCACTAGGAGGGCGGTGAAACACTGGAATGCGTTACCTAGGGAGGTGGTGGAGTCTCCTTCCTTGGAGGTTTTTAAGGCCCAGCTTGACAAAGCCCTGGCTGGGATGATTCAGCTGGGAATTGGTACTGCTTTGAGCAGGGGGTTGGACTAGATGACCTCTTGAGGTCCCTTCCAACTCTGATATTCTATGATTCTATGAACTGATTGGGTGTGGGGCTGACCGGGCCCCTGATACTGGCACTAGAGCTAGCCTGCTGGATACCTCTGAGAGAAAAATCTCCAGTGATGTTGCATGCAGCACAGGCACATCTAACATAGAATGGACATGAGCAACACTGCTCAAAGAACAACATGACGGAAAAGGTTTTTTTTACCTTTATGATCTTCTCATTTGTATTATTGCTACAATTTAATAATTCCATTGACATCAATGGAGATACTCCTGATTTTCCGCAGTAGGAGTGAGAGGAAAATCAGCAGAAGCAGAAAAGTAATAATAAGACTAGAAAAGACTGGAGACAGTAAAGGGAGACTTCACTTGTAATACAATATAGAATACTTGTCAAATCATGTGACTAGTACTCCTAATAATGAAGCAACATGCAGATATTGCCACCTGTTCATGGTCATCTTATACTACTCCTCCATCTTCAATGCCTACATCCGTCCAACCTCCAATAATTCTCTGGATAACAGGATGGTGGCCATAATGTACACACTAGTGACTCCCACCCTGAACCCTCTCATCTACAGTCTGTGCAATGGGGAGGTCAACGTGGTCTTCAAGAAAATCTTTCCTTTCACCACAAAACAATTATTCCCAGAGTTCACCTGATTCTCACCTCCCTGGCTCCTTTTAAGCCAGGTCCACAGGTGGTGTAAATTGAAGCAGAACTATGGACTTCAATAGACATACATTTACATTACAGTACATTTACTTCAATGGAACTACATTTTACAGTGGCAGGAATGCATCACATTACCACTGCTGATTTACACTGGACCCATTGACAGGAATTGTGACATGTTGAGTTATGCTGGCTGGACTAAGGTGCATTGGGTCAAAATTTTCAAGGTATTCAGGTACCTAGTGGGATTTTTTAAACTCAACTTTGCATCTAAAACTCATTGATTTCAAAGAATGTTAGGTGTCTAGATGTTTTTGAAAATCTAATTAGGTGCCTAAATATATGGAAAAAGCTGCCCCACTGTTTAGCAAATAACTTTGCATGCAATCTCATTGAATCAGAACGTTTTATATAATTCCTCAATGAGGTAGGATAGCAAAATAAAATTGGCTTTCCTCTCTGTTCTGTAATTTATTGTAAGACATTAAAAACCCAAAACTTTTCAATCACATATCTGTTGAGAGCTAGAGTTATCCTGGCCATGTGTCAGATTCAGGTCACAGATTTTTTTTTAAAAACATTATTTTTATCAGAATATATTTTTATCTAAGTGTAAAGGCACATTTTCAACATTAGAATTTGGTTGGTTGTTTTTTAAAAGATCTTTTCTGTTGACAAGGAAAGGTCTCAATCCCAGTAATAGATAAAATATTAATTAAAACTTCGTTTGCTGTTACAACAATATACAGTTCACGGAGGTCAGGGTTTTATGTCCAATAATTGCTGTTGACTCCTATGATAACTGCCATAATTACATATCTTTTAACCATTTATGAAATTACCAGAAAAAAATTACATTAAAAAACAGTTTAGATATATTTAAAATAACATATTAAATTAGGACTTAATTGCAACAATATTCCTTACTCCCTTTCCTTTTAGCTGTATTGAAGCTTTCATACGGAAATCCTGCTTAAACTGGATTTAAAAAAAATGATATTAAATATGGTCTTTTCAGGGAGAGAGGGAAAAACATTAGTTCTGAGGCTCCTGAGCTGTTGTTGTTCTTATTGGAGTATGATCCTAAAATAAGGGCAACACAGATTAAAGGAGAGAGAAAAAGTCGGCAAAGATAGAGAATGCAGCATCTGTCCCTTTTGCGGACTCACACTTGCAACCTCATGCTAGAGAAACACCATCCCAGCACACACTCTGATAACTTGCACTGAAACCTGGCAAACTAGAACCCGGGTTATGCTGTTTAAGGGGTTGTTTTTAGCTGCCTTTCTGGTGACAGGCTTTTAGCACCATAATAAAGGATGCAGCTGCCATGGCAGCTAAGCCATACTGTTATTGGGCAGAAGACAAATAGAGAAAAATGAGAAAGTGTAGGCATAGATCTTGCTGGGCACTAATACATTTGCATATATTTTGATTTAAGGGTAAGGTTAAACTGTGAACAGGGGAGTGACAGGCCTTGCACTGGAGACAGTGTTCCCAGGCTAGTTGAGATAAATGGTAAAATTCCCCACTCATCTACACCATCAGTAATAGCCCAAAGAACAGGCCCTGGTGGCGAGGATGGTCAAAGATCCCCTGCATGATGAATTTGTTCACCCCAGTGTGGTTAATGGGTTCCACTGCTTGAGTGTTCCTTCTGTAGGAACAAAGATTAAAGTTGCTGTCAGGTATTGCATCAGAAACTAGAGCAATGTGGGTATTGAAGCATCCAGGTAGGGAGAGAAAGAGAGAGAGAGAGAGATCTTGTGATACTCTAGACATTTCACACAAAATATAAACAGTTACATTAAAATATGTTAGCACAATAAACAGTCTCAGCTACAGAATCTATATTCTCCTGACATTTGAATATAGAAGGGAAACAAATAATACTCCGCATGTTCTCAAATAGAGATGTGTGAAGTTTTTTGGGCTACTTATATAAACTACATGAGTTAGGAGTTTAAAATATTTTCTCAAGCATCATTGATACACCAGTAGTCTTATTGGTAACCAAGATTCCACTTTGTAAACTAATTTCACAAAAAAGAGTTGTTGCATGATAGGACACTTTCAGTATACATAACTGTCATAACTATAAAGGGAAGGGTAACAGCTGTCCTGTGTACAGTACTGTAAAATCCCTCCTGGCCAGAGACTCCAAAATCCTTTTCCCTGTAAAGGGTTAAGAAGCTCAGGTAACCTGGCTGGCATCTGACCTAAAGGACCAATAAGGGGACAAGATACTTTCAAATCTTGGGGCGGGGGGGGGGGGAACAGGCTTTTGTTTGTGCTCTTTGTTTTGGGAGCGTGTTCCCTCTCGGGACTGACAGGGACCAGACATCAATCCAGGTTCTCCACATCTTTCTAAACAAGTCTCTCCTATTTCAAACTTGTAAGTAAATAGCCAGGCAAGGCGTGTTAGTTTTCCTCTGTTTTCTCAACTTGTAAATGTACCTTTTACTAGAGTGTTTATCTTTGTTTGCTGTACTTTGAACCTGAGACTAGAGGGGAGTCCTCTGAGCTCTTTAAGTTTGATTACCCTGTAAGGTTAATTTCCATACTGATTTTACAGAGATGATTTTTACCTTTTTCTTTAATTAAAAGCCTTCTTTTTAAGAACCTGATTGATTTCTCCTTGTTTTAAGATCCAAGGGGTTTGGATCTGTATTCACCAGGGAATTGGTGAAGGTTTCTTAAGGCTTCCCAGGCATGGGAATTCTGGGGATGGTGGCAGCGGACCAGAGCTAAGCTGGTAGTTAAGCTTAGAAGTTTTCATGCAGGCCCCTACATTTGTACCCTAAAGTTCAAAGTGGGGATACAGCCTTGACAATAACATATACAATATACACCATAATAATGTGTATATTTAGGTTGAATTGAGATGCACAAAAAATGAGATAAGAATAGTGCCCATCGGAGCAGTTGTTGGTTTAGGGCCTTGGACCTGCACAGGTACTCCAGGTTCTTGTGGTCTATAAACACTCAGACCTGATTAATGACCCTTGCAAGTAGTGTCACCACCCTTAAAAGTAGTCTTAATTGCTAGGAGCTCTTTGTTCAGGGTCTCAGTTTCACTCAGCAGGTGTGAGCATCCTTGAATAATACACAAAGGGATGCAGTATTTGCTCTGGTCCATGACTTTGGACGAGGTCTTCGCCAATCACCATACTGGAGGCATTGATTTCCTCAATGAAAGCTTTCACCGTGTCAGTGAGGGTCAATACTGGAGCAATGGTGAAGGCAAGTTTCCATTGTTCAAATATGTGCTGGGTTTTGTGCAAACAATAGAACTTAGAAGGGTTTTTTTAGAGTAGGGCAGTGAGATTCTTGGCTTCTATAGGAAAATTCTTAATGAATCTCCAATAGAAGATTGTGAAGCCTAAAAAAATATTGTAGGACATGCACATTGCATGTGACTGCCCAGTCGCAGACAGCCTGGACCTTGTGCAGATACATCTTGATGCCTTCTGGGAACAGGATGAAAACCCAGAAACTCTGTAGAGGTCTGACCTAATGTGCACTTCTCTAATTTAGTGTACAGACCATGTTGTCATAATCTCTCCAGGACTGTGTGGATGTGAATGGTGTGGTAGTCCAGATTGTCTGAGAATATCATTATACCGTCTAAGTACATTACCATGAACTGGTCCAATAGGTCCATAGCACATAGTTAATGAAATGCTGCTATGTTGCTGGAGCATTAGTCAGTCCAAATGGAATAACTAAACACTAAAAGTGGCTGTAGATGGTCGAAAAGTTGGTCTTCCATTCTGGATATAAATGAGATGCTGTGATGGGGTGTGCATACCCTTCAGTAGGTGAGAAACGGTTAACTCCACACTATGGGTGGAGGAAGTACCACAGCTCAGACCAGGCTGGGCATTCCAACTTCTGTGCAAGTATAAAGGAGAGCAGCCCGGCTCAGACTAGGCTGACTGCCAAGGAGGAAGGATGCTTGATGGAGGCCCCAGTCCAGGAGTCATTACAGCCTTTGCATGTGGGAGCTGGAGATCCCGAGACCCTGACTGGAGACCTGTCACCTGCAGCTGACCAGTTGAAGTAGGAGTCCCAGCAAGTTACCTGCACTGAGGAGCCTGGAGCCTTCGATATCCTATGGTTCAGGAAACCCAGTAGGAAGTGGCCCAGGGAGGTAGAGTGAGTGCTATCTCCCACTCGGGAATGGTCAGTGTTGTGGCTGGATTCCCCGCTGATCCAGTGGTGTACCACTCTGCCATTGTTAAGGCCCTGGACTGGGACCCGGTGGAGTCAGATGGGCCCTCTACCCCAGCTGCCGCCCCTACTTAGGTGGCGGCCCCCAGATCTGGTCACTAGACCACACAGCCCTGCACTCATGGGCCTCTGTATGGACCCTGGTCACTAGGCCACACAGTTCTGCACTCGAGGACTGCCATATTTACTTCAGCTACTGGGCGACACAGCCTTGCACTTGAGGGGGGGCATATTGTCTTGGGCCATTAGGCAACACAGCCCAGAACCCAATGGCAGTCGCTTTGACTCTGGCTGTTGAGTTGCACTGTCTCGAGTCCCTGAACAGTCGAGTGGCCTGTAACTGCGGTGTCACCACACCCACAATCCACCCCAAAGGGGGATGGAGTGTGCATACACCACCACAGCTCCCTGGAGATCCACTTTTGTGAATATGCAGGCAGCCCCCACATGGTCCAACTCCTCAAGGATGAGGGGTAGCAGGTTACAGTTCCATACTGTTATCTGATTTAGGGCTCAGTAGTCGACAGAGAGCAGGAGACTGCCATCATTCTTTTTTATGAAAAGGACCAGGATTCCAGCTAGTGAAGTTGATTTGTGGATGTATCCCCGGGTCACATTCTCTTGAAGATATTCTTACAATGCCACCATTTCAGGCTTTAACATTGTGTATATATATACAAACATTATCTTAACCCCTGTCTAAAGTTCTATGTGGCAGTCACAATGTGGATGGGGGGATTTTTCTGCATTCTTCTTCTTACAGACATCAGTGTGGTTGCGGTACTTGGGGTGGGGGGGAAGTTCCATAGTTCCCCTACTAGGTGTTTCAGTGTGAGCCACTACTTCTACTTGAGCCTTCTTGGGTCTGGGTGCAATGTTTGCTGGTCCCTGGCCATGCTGTTGGCAGAGTTCTGAAGGGAAGATGAGTTTTTGTTCCCATCCGTGAATGAGGGGGTCATGAACCATCAGCCAGGAGATGCCAATCGTCAGGGGAAATGTGGGGAATGGATCACACCAAATTGTATTATTTCTCTGTGTCTCTGAATAACATCCTTCAGTGGGACTGTCTCCTCCAGAACTGGATCTGAGGACAGTGGGGAGACTTCAAGAGTTTTGGTAGTGTCAGGTTTGGCCTTGCATAGCAGGGGGATCTGTAGGAGATCTGAGCTGTAACTGCATCCATGAAATTGTCCACTGCTCCTGAATTCATGAGGGCCTGTTGGAGAGGAATCTGTCAGGAGTCACCCAGGATGTGCAGCTGGATAGGAACCTGTAAATGGAAAGCCTATGGATAAGTGCCTCTCATTGAGGACTAGAATATGGGGAAATTCTCTTCTCTCCTCTCAAGATCCAGGCTGGTTGCCCCCACCAGGCCTGCTCGGCTTGTTTCCCCATGCTCTTCACTGTTTATACTGGGCAGGCTGAGATGGCATGGCCAGTTTCAGTGCAGCGGAAGAACAGGGAGTGCTGGTGGCGCTATTCCTTTTTTTTCCAGATGTGAGTTGCTGGAGAGCTAGATTGTCTTGCATGGGTTCAGCAGCTGATACAGAAGCTTGCGTCATGGTATGTGGTAGGGTGGGCTACAGAGAACCCCCTTTCTTCTCCCTTTATTCTCACAGATGATTATCTATGTAGATGGTGATGTCAAAAAGGCATCTAGGCCTATTGGCATCTCTACACAGGCCTGTTCATCTTTGATTCCTTCCCTCAAGTCTCATTAGAACCGGTACAGCTGTGCTGATTTGTTCCACTCTGTATCCTGTGTGAGGCAGCAGAAGTGCGCTGCGTAGGAGGCCACTGTGTCTTGCCTCTGCCAGAATCCCCTCACGGCAGCCTCGACCGCTCACACTCAGTGTGGGTCAGAGAAAATGGTAGACACTGAAGAAAAGCATCCCAGTCCGACAGCACTGGGCTATGGCCTTCCAGCAAGGGGAAGACCCAGTCTAATGCATCTTATGTCAGCAGGCTGATTACTAGGGCCACTTTGGCCTGGTCAGAGGCATAGATTTGGGGATACTTCAGGAACAGAAGGTGGCATTGGTTCATGAAGCCCCAGAACCATTGGTGGTTCCTGTCCAACCGTTGGGGTAATGGTATTACAGGTCCCTGTTCAGGGCAAGGCACTGCATGCTGTGTTCGCAGCAAGGTATTCTCAGTGCTGAGCTCCCATACTTGCACCTGCAGCTGCTATTTGTCTGAGAGCAGCTGTGCAACTTGAGCTTGCAGTGCTTGATTACCACCTGGAGGTGTCAAGTATCAAAGGGGTAGCCATGTTAGTCTGGATCTGTAAAAGCAGCAAAGAGTCCTGTGGCACTTTATAGACTAACAGACGTATTGGAGCATGAGCTTTTGTGGGTGAATACCCACTTCGTCAGATGCATGTAGTGGAAATTTCCAGAGGCAGGTATAAATATGCAAGCAAGAGTGAGTCAGGCTAGAGATAATGTGGTTAGTTCAATCAGGGGGGATGAGGCCCTCTTCTAGAAGTTGAGGTGTGAACACCAGGGAGGAGAAACTGCTTTTGTAGTTGGCTAGCCATTCACAGTCTTTGTTTAATCCTGAGCTGATGGTGTCAAATTCGCAGATGAACTGAAGCTCAGCAGTTTCTCTTTGAAGTCTGGTCCTGAAGTTTTTTTGCTGTAGGATGGCTACCTTTAAATGTGTGATTGTGTGTCCAGGGAGATTGAAGTGTTCTCCTACAGGTTTTTGTATATTGCCATTCCTAATATCTGATTTGTGTCCATTTATCCTTTTACGTAGGTACTGTCCAGTTTGGCCTATGTACATAGCAGAGGGGCATTGTTGGCATATGATTGCATATATTACATAGGTGGACATGCAGGTGAATGAACCGGTGATGGTGTGGCTGATCTGGTTAGGTCCTGTGATGGTGTTGCTGGTGTAGATATGTGGGCAGAGTTGGCATTGAGGTTTGTTGCATGGGTCCATTTGATTACCCACCTGCATGGGAACACCCATGAAAAAAAATTAGTGGGTCCTTAGCACCCACCGGAAGCCAAGCTCCCTGCATCCCCCTCTGCTGATCAACTCCTCCGTCTCCCTCCCAGAGCCTCCTGCATGCCACAGAGAAGCTGATCAGCAGCATATAGAGGTGGAGTGGGGATGGGGCATGCTCAGGGGATGGATGGAGCAGGGGCAGGAAGAGGTGGGGCTGGGTGTGGCCTTGGGGAAGGGGTGGAGTAAAGGGGGAGCTGGGGCTGGAGCAGAGGCGGGAAGAGGCAGGGCAGGGATGGGGGCATGGAGTTAGGGATGGAGTTCGGGCAGGCCTGAGGTGGTGTGGGGGGGTCAAGCATTCCCCGAGTAGAGAGGAAGTCAGCACCTATATTTCTATCCCTCCCAATGTTACAACACTGTACCTTCACTGATTTTAGACTCACCTGCAATTAAAATCAAATAAACTCCACACATGTATATGAATTTACACCAGATTTGCAAGGGTCAAATTGAGATCAGAATATGGTCCAAGATTCATAAGCACAGTTGTGGAAATGTGTATTCCTGCAAAACATATTTAGCCAAATTACAAAAATTAAAACAAAACAAATTAAATGTTGCTCTACTTTCTAAAGAGTAAAAACGAATTAATCACTCAACTCACTGAATTTCATTGGGGATTGGTTCATAACACACTTAGGCCCCTTTGAAAATATTAACCTACAAGAGTTGGAAAACATCATTTAGAAGCACAAATTGTGAGAAAGCACGAAATCAAGAAAGCAAGCAAGCAAGCGGACTATTCTCACCTCTCATTATTCAATCTTCCAAAACAATGAACCAAGCTGTAATCTCAATATAGACTCCGAGTGAGTTATAGCTTGCTGAGGATGACTGTTCTTCATATATAGTAATCTTCTGTAGGGAGATCTTGGATCCCTTTCATGCTTTCATCTTAAAAATAAATGTGCCTGCTTAGAAAGGGCTGTGTGGTAACTTATAATTATGGATATTTGCACTGTTTATAGCCTCTGGAGAGAAAGCAGAGTGCAGACCTGGGCATCTTACAGCTTGCTGGCAATAACACAGTGTAGGCAGGGACCTGTGCAGTCTGGTCAGGAAACATGGATCTCTGCCATTTCTTGTTAGAGTGATGCAGAGTCTGGGCATTTTCTTAATGTAACTTGTTCCATTTACATATAAATATGAGTTTTGGAAGACAGGTAGTCATAAACAGCATGCAAGCTGTCACTCAAAGTGAGTACAACTTCTGTCCCCAATCTTGCAAATACTTACATGCTTAATTTCACAACTGTGAGTAGTCCCACTAATTTTGTAACTAGTCATGGTAGTAAAGTTAGGCATGCACTTAAGTGTTCATCCTTAAACACCACTGAGGCCAATTTCTTCGAGTACATATGTAACCCACATTACAGCTTGTTTCGTCTCCCTTTCCTTCCTTCGCCAACTTCAGGGGTGTTCTTGGAAATGTTTTTTGTTTTCATCCGAATTTTCCAGGTTCTTATTTTTGTTGTTGGGTTTTTTGGGTTTTTTTTTTAAATAAAAACAAACAATTCCAAAGCTTGGAAAAAATATTGCAAAACAATAGATTTTACTGAAAACTGAGCTTTAACCGAATTTTTAAAAATTCAGATTTTGGCGGGGGGGTGGCTTCCCATTGGAAAACTGGAAATTTTTCATGTGTTACTTTTAAAGGTTTAGTCTCTTTAAAACAATGGAAAACCACAGTCTTTTTCAATTAGCTCTAGTGTTATAAAGAACATGGGTATAATATGGACCCTGGACTTCAGAAAAGCAGACTTTGACTCCCTCAGGGAATTGATGGGCAGGATCCCCTGGGAGAATAACATGAGGGGGAAAGGAGTCCAGGAGAGCTGGCTGTATTTTAAAGAATCCTTATTGAGGTTGCAGTGACAATCCATCCCAATGTGTAGAAAGAATAGTAAATATGGCAGGTGACCAGCTTGGCTTAACAGTGAACTCCTTACTGATCTTAAACACAAAAAAAGAAGATTACAAGAAGTGGAAGGCTGAACAAATGACTATGGAGGAGTACAAAATATTGCTCAGACATGCAGTAGTGAAACCAGGAAGGCCAAATCACACTTGGAGTTGAAGCTAGCAAGAGATGTTAAGAGTAACAAGAAAGGTTTCTACAGGTATGTTAGCAACAAGAAGAAGGTCAAGGAAAGTATGGGCCCCTTACTGAATGGGGGAGGCAACCTAGTAACAGAGTATGTGGAAAAAGCTAATGTACGCAATGCTTTTTTTGCCTCTGTCTTCACGAACAAGGCCAGCTCCTAGACTACTGCACTGGGCAGCACAGAATGGGGAGGAGGTGACCAGCTCTGTGGAGAAAGAAATGGTTCAGGACTATTTAGAAAAGCTGGACAAGCACAAGTCCATGGGGCTGGATGCGTTGCATCCGAGGGTGCTAAAGGAGTTGGTGGATGTGATTGCAGAGCCATTGGCCATTATCTTTGCAAACTCATGGTGATCGGGGGAGGTCCCGGATGACTGGAAAAAGGCTAATGTAGTGCCCATCTTTAAAAGAGGAAAGAAGGAGGATTTGGGGAACTACAGGTGAGTCAGCCTCACCCCAGTCCCTGGAAATATCATGGAGCAGGTCCTCAAGGAATCAATTTTGAAGCACTTCGAGGGGAGGAAAGTGATCAGGAACAGTCAGCATGGATTCACCAAGGATAAGTCATGCCTGACTAACCTAATTGCCATCTATGATGAGATAACTGGGTCTGTGGATGAGGGAAAGCAGTGGACATGTTATTCCTTGACTTTAGCAAAGCTTTTGACATGGTCTCACACAGTATTTTTGCCAGCAATTAAAGAAATATAGGCTGGATGAATGGACTGTAAGGTGGATAGAAAGCTGGCTAGATTGTCGGGCTCAACAGGTAGTGATAAATGGCTCCATGTCTAGTTGGCAGCCAGTATCAAGCAGCGTGCCCCAAGGGTCGGTCTTGGGGCCAGTTTTGTTCAATATCTTCATTAATGACCTGGAGGATGGCATGGATTGCAGATGACGCTAAACTGGGAGGAGTGGTAGATACGCTGGAGGGTAGGGATAGGATACAGAGGGACCTAGACAAATTAGAGGATTGGGCCAAAAGAAATCTGATAAGGTTCAACAAAGACAAGTGCAGAGTCCTGCACTTAGGACAGAAGAATCCCATGCAATGCTACAGACTAGGTACCGAGTGGCTGGGCAGCATTTCTGTAGAAAAGGACCTAGGGGTTACAGTGGACGAGAAGCTGGATATGAGTCAACAGTTTGGCCTTGTTGCCAAGAAGGCTAATGGCATTTTGGGCTGTATAAATAGGAGCATTGCCAGCAGATCGAGGGACATGATCATTCCCCTGTATTCGGCATTGGTGAGGCCTCGTCTGGAGTACTGTGTCCAGTTTTGGTCCCCACACTACAAGAAGGATGTGGAAAAATTGGGAAGAATCAAGCAGAGGGCAACAAAAATGATTGGGGGCTGGAGCATATGACTTATGAGGAGAGGCTGAGGGAATTGGGATTATTCAGTTTGCAGGAGAGAAGAATGATGGGGGATTTGATAGCTACTTTCAACTACTTGAAAGGGGGTTCCAAAGAGGATTGATCTAGACTGTTCTCAGTGGCAGCAGATGACAGAACAAGGAGTAATGATCTCCTGTTGCAGTGGGGGAAGTTTAGCTTAGATATTAGGAAAAACTTTTTCAGTAGGATCGTTGTGAAGCACTGGAATGGGTTACCTAGGGAAGTGGTAGAATCTCCTTCCTTAGAGGATTTTAAGGTCAGGCTTGACAAAGCCCTGGCTGGAATGATTTAGTTGGGATTGGTCCTTCTTTGAGCAGGGGGTTGGACTAGATGACCTCCTGAGGTCCCTTCCAACCCTGATATTCTATGATTATGACTGGGAACTTGGTGATTGGATCTGAATATTTGTGAAAAGAAGCTGCTCAAGAAGGGTTTTATCTAAAATATGGGTAGTTACACTATTAGACCATTTCTAGTAGGATTTTTGGAAGTGCCTATGCAGGTTAGGCACCTGGGTCCAGATTTTGAAACATGAATTAAGCACTTATTATGAGATATTGAAGGTATTTAGGAATCTAGCTGGATTTAAAAAAAACATATAGGGTCTAAATTTACAAGAGGACGTAGGTACCTAGCTCCAAGTTTAGATACCTAAATCCCGGAATCAGGGTCCATGGGATTCACAAAACCCTTGCTGAGTTGTTTCCAAACACTATGGGCACCTAAGTCCACTTGGCACACAAGTTTTGGCAGTAAAATTTCCCCAGTACCTCTATTGCTGCATCTGAACATGCACACTCCTACTGCATTCTCAGTTTCCAGTTGCCTAAGCCCGAGAGCCATGCAGAAGAAAAGTGTTCCCCTGCCTAACTCACCTGCAGGGCCCAATCTGGTAAGCATGCTCAGAGGCTGCTTCCTGGATCTGGCCCTGCACATAGGCTCACCCAAAACAGTCTGTCACCTGCATAACTTCCAGCTCCATGGTTAGGACATTCACATAGGATACCCTAGCCAATGGGATAAGGGATATTCTGTAGTGGGGCAGGTCTCTCAGGCTCTGCTGTTGAAGCCATTCCACTGTGGATAAGCAATTAAAGATTGATTGGACCATGAGGACAGGATTGCGGGTCTCCCACATGTCAGATCCAGGCACTAACCACCAAGCTATAGAATCATTCTCATGCTGGTGCTTCCTCTCCACTGTGACCCAGTAACTCTTTAATTATTGAATCCAAAGTGGAGCTACTGATGGGCTCTAACAGCAGGGTCTCCTCTAGCCCAGAGGTTGGGGGCACTCAGCTGATTGTTCAAGTACATCTTCAGCCAGGGGTATCCCATACCCAAGTGATCATGCTAACTACTGGGATAAAAGGTATATGAGGAAGCTGTTCTTCCTTCTTCTGGGAGGGGGTGGGGACTTAGGACACACCCATCTCCTTGTCATCTCCATTAACTAGCTTAGTCAGGGAGCCACCTATCTTGCTGGAGTGACCGAGAGGTCCATTGGCTTATGCCCAAATAAATTTGTTAGTCTCTAAGGTGCCACAAGGACTCCTCATTGTTTTTGCTGATACAGATTAACATGGCTACCACTCTGAAACCTATCCTCAGTCAGTCACTCTTGTCAGACCTGACACTCACTGTATCTACCACATTGTTGTCATAACCTGTATCAAAAAGGTGCCATGTAATACATCATTGGAAAGTGAATGACACACTGGTGGTTAATATCACTGTGAAATGTCTGTGTGAACAGAATGTGAGAAACTATGGCTACTCACTGATATTATGCTTTAAAGTCTGTGACCAAACAAAGGGAGAAAGACAGGCTTCTCCCAACCAGGAGGGAAGGCAGCTGTCTAACTGTCTCCAATGTCAATTAAGCAAGCTGTGACCAAAGACAAAGAGGAGCACATTTATATGGAAGGTAAACAAAGCCATCAGGAAAATGAGTGGGGAAAGGAGGCTACTTAACTATCTCAACTGGAAATGGAGATTCCAGGCCCAGGAAGCCTTCCCACCTCTTGAGGCAGGCTCAGTGAACTTTGAAAAGATGTAACTAGAAAGGAAAAAGTTATATAGTCATCCTCCAGCTGGAGGAACAAAGGAAACAAGCACTTTGAGATCTGTGAAGGTCCTGGCCAGAGAGTCTGGTCAGCCATTCTGGAAAAGTGACTTTGAAAGGAACCCTTCTTTGAATGAGAAAGTCTAAGTTGTTAATTCACACGTTAGCATTTAGAACCATAGTTTTGCTTTGGCTTGCTTGTAACCCTTTCTATCTTTATTCCTTAACCTTGGTATGACTTAATCCTATGTCCATTTGTTAAGTAAATTTGTTTAATTTTTACTATAAACCAGTTCAGTGTGCTAACCCCAGTTATGACAACAAGCTGCAGAGTATTGTCTCTTTAAAGGGGCAACAAGCTTAGTAACCTCTGGGAGTGTTCCATGAGATGGCTGGACATGACAAAGAGACATCTCCAAGGAACTCGGGAGCTGGGGTTCACTGATTGTTAGCTACTGGGCAAGGTTTGGACTGGCAGAGTCCTGGAGAGTTTACTGTCACACAGCTTAGCAGCAGCTTACTTACTGAGGCTGAGAGGGGTAAAACAGTAACTCACAGTTTGGGGAACGCCAGCCGAATGTCACATTTTGTGCATGTTTTGGGGTAAATCTGGGACTGGGAGAGTGTTAGATTCACTCTGTGAAAAGCAATGAGGTAGTGGAAGCCAGGGTGAAACGTGCATGCTTGTCTGTCACCTGTCTGTGAGCCACAGCAGCATAGCACTGAAGGCATGCAGAGTTGCAGGGTAGGTAGTGATACTGTTCTTTGCTAGTCTGAGTTGAACCTCAGAGCACCAGAGCTGGCTTTTGTGAATCATGTTCTTAGGCACCCATCTCTCTCATTCATTGTATGGGGAGCCTGAGTGCCTAGCTCAAGCTTTGTGAATCCCGGTTCAAATTACCACACCTAAGTTTCTATGGGTATGTCTACACTACGAGAGTAGTTCGATTTTACTTAAATCGAATTCTTGGAATCAATATTGCAAAGTCGAACGTGTGTGTCCACACTAAGGACAGTAATTCAACTTTGTGAATCCACACTAACGGGGAAAGCGTCGACATTGGAAGCGGTGCACTATGGGCAGCTATCCCACAGTTCCCGCAGTCCCCGCTGCCCATTGGAATTCTGGGTGGAGCCGCCAATGCCTTCTGGGTAAAAAAAATGTGTCGAGGGTGCTTTTGGGTAACTGTCATCATCCGTCCATCACTCCCGCCCTCCCTCCCTGAAAGCGCCGGCGGGAAATCAGTTCGCACACTTTTCTAGTCAGTGACAGCGCGGACGCCACAGCACTGCGAGCATGAAGCCCGCTGTGACCATCGCTACAGTTGTGGCCGTTCTCAACGCCTCGCAGCTTATCATCCACCTTTCCCTGAGGCAGATGCAGATAAGTCAGGCGAGGAGGCTACGGCACCGCGGTGAGGGCCTGAAGTCTGAGAGTAGCACAGACCTCTCAGAAAGCATGGGACCCAGCGCTGAGGACATCACGGTGGCAATGGGTCATGTTGATGCCGTGGAACGGCGATTCTGGGCCCGGGAAACAAGCACTGAGTGGTGGGACCGCATAGTGCTGCAGGTCTGGGATGAATCCCAGTGGCTGCAAAACTTTCGCATGCGGAAGGGAACTTTCCTTGAACTTTGTGAGTTGCTGTCCCCTGCCCTGAAGCCAATGACACCCGGATGCGAGCAGCCCTGACTGTCCAGAAGCGAGTGGCCATAGCCCTCTGGAAGCTTGCAACGCCAGACAGCTACCGGTCAATCGCGAACCACTTTGGCGTGGGCAAATCTACCATGGGGGTTGTTGTGATGCAAGTAGCCAAGGCAATCGTTGATGTACTGCTGCCAAAGGTAGTGACCCTGGGAAACGTGGAGGCGATCATAGATGGCTTCGCAGCGATGGGATTCCCAAACTGCGGTGGGGCCATAGATGGAACTCACATCCCTATCCTGGCACCGGACCACCAGGCCAGCCAGTACATTAACAGAAAGGGCTACTTTTCAATGGTGCTGCAAGCACTGGTGGACCACAGGGGACGTTTTACCAACATCTACGTCGGATGGCCGGGCAAGGTTCATGACGCTCGTGTTTTCAGGAACTCTGGTCTGTTTAGACGGCTGCAGCAAGGTATTTACTTCCCGGACCACAAAATAACTGTTGGGGATGTGGAGATGCCTATAGTGATCCTCGGGGACCCAGCCTACCCGCTAATGCCCTGGCTCATGAAGCCCTATACTGGCGCCCTGGACACTGAAAAAGAACTCTTCAACTACCGGCTGAGCAAGTGCAGAATGGTGGTGGAGTGTGCTTTTGGCCTTCTCAAGGGGAGATGGAGAAGCTTACTGACTCGCTGTGATCTCAGCGAAACCAATATCCCCATTGTTATAGCAGCTTGCTGTGTGCTCCACAAGCTCTGTGAGAGCAAGGGGGAGACCTTTATGGCGGGGTGGGAGGTTGACGCAAATAGCCTGGCTTCTGATTACGCCCAGCCAGACAGCCAGGCGATTAGAAGAGACCAGCGGGACGCGCTGTGCATCCGGGAGGCTTTGAAAGCTAGGTTCCTGACTGAGCAGGGTAACCTGTGACTTTTAAGTTAGCGTACAGAGAAGGTGAACCTGCCCCCGTTTCTTTACCCAGTTAGTGTTGACTATCCTCTCCAGTTACATACCTTCACCCCCTTCCAACACACGTTTAGAAATAAAATCACTTCTTTGTTAATGAATACCGTTTTCTTTATTACTGTTTTCGCGGGAATGTTTTAAACCTGGGACGCAGACTGTGGTGGGGAGCGGGTGTAGTGTAGTGACGCAAATGACGCTTCTAAACTCCAGGATTGACAGGCTCCGCTGTGGTGGACTGGTTGTTTCAACGGAGCCTGTCACCCCTCCTGATCGGGACTGTGTGTATGGGGGGGCTATGTGACTTTGTGGCAGGGGGAGGATGGTTACAGATCCCCTGCTGCATGGCTCTGTGATCCAGGATAAGGACCGCCGCATAAGATCTGTAACTGCCCTCCCCCGCCACAAAGTCACAGAGCAACCCACCCCCCACCACAGAACATGAAAACCACCTCCCAGACTGACCAGGGTAACTAGTGACTGCACTGTGTATGAGCCCTGCTGCTGGACCTGCCCCCCGCCTATGTACCCTGCCAAAGGTGACTATCCTGTCCAATTACCAACCCCCTTCCCCCCCTCCTCCAAAAGAACATGATGGAAACAGTAATTAACAGAAACGTATTTTTTATTAGCAACTACACATGGAACTGGGAGGTGAAACTTGGACGGGGGCTTGTGTGAGGCGGGAAGGAAAGAACTTGTCAAATTTTGGGGAATGAGAGCCTTCTACCACTAGAGCTGTCTGCAGGGGTGGAGTGAGAGTTTGCACGGACTCTGCCGCCCCTCCTTCTTTGCACTTTGGGTGAGGGGGGTATGGGACTTGGTGGCGGGGGAGGGCGGTTACAGATAGACTGCAGCGGGGCTCTGTCCTCCTGCCTCCGTTCCTGCAGAACATCCACAAGGCGCCGGAGTGTGTCCGTTTGCTCCCTCATTAGTCCAAGCAGCATTTGAGTCGCCTGCTGGTCTTCCTGCCGCCACCTCTCCTCCCGTTCCATGTGTGCTTGGTGCATTTGGGACAAGTTCTCCCGCCACTGGGTCTGCTGTGCTGCCTGGGCTCAGAAGCAGCCCATAAGCTCTGAGAACATGTCCTCCTGTGTCCTCTTCTTCCTACGCCTAATCTGCGCTAGCCTCTGGGAGTGTGATGCCAGGCTAGGTTGTGAGACAGTCGCAGATGTGGCTGTGGGAATGGGAAAAAGGGAATGAATTCCTCAGAAAGATAAATGTAGTTGTGAACAAAGAATAGTCTCTCTGTGAACAAGACCATGCACAGCACCTATCACATGCGCACTCAGGACAAGGTCGAATTCTCGGCCTTCGCATTCAGTGCCTGGGGTCTTGCACAGCAGAACTGAGAAGCAGGGCAGGACACCGGAATTTGTGCAGCAGGCAGACATGGTAAGCCGTAGACTTGTGGCAGCTTAAAACTTTAATATTAGCACTGGCCTCCTTTCACATTGAAAGCAATGTCAGTCCCTGCTGCCAGCAATCCGGCAAGCAGGAACTCTGCCCCTGTCCCACCCCCTTGCGGCTGTCCCCGGGAACGATCCCTGTAGGCTGCCCCTCTCCTGCCTCCACCGCGTGGCTGCAAACCAGCGGTTACAGTTCTGTAAAGGAACGGGCAAGCAGTCCCAACACTAACATTCCCCTACCTAATTCAAAGCAGGTCACCATGAGCGACATCACCCTGATGAGGATCTCAGACAGCGATAAAGAAAGCATGCTTCGAGAAAGCCTCCAAAGACCAGGGCCGTATGCCGCCCTGCTGTGCAGGGCAATGATCCCTGAGTACTTGATTGTCTCGTGGCGCGGCAACGTGTCATACTATGGAGGACCCAATAAGGCCGCTCTCCCCAGGAACCTGATGCAACGGCTTTCCAATTACCTCCAGGAGAGCTTCCTCGAGATGTCCCAGGAGGATTTCTGCTCTATCCCCGGACATATAGACCGCATTTTACTGTAGCTGCACTGGCAGGGACTAAACAGTAGAGCGGCTTGGGCAGAACAATCATGCTAAACCGGACATAGTTAGATTTTATTTCAATAGTTGCACTGCCCAGGACTGAAACGTTAAGCGCCTAGGGCAAACTAATCATGAGAAACACATTGTTGTTATTCTTAATATTCCTGTTCTGTTAAAAATAAATGTTTAGATGTTTAAAATACTTACTGGCTGATCCTTCCCCAGATTATGTGTCCGGGTTAACGGCTGGGGACGGTTAGTAGGGGATCTCTGTAAGGATGATGAAGAGATCCTGGCTGTCGGGGAAATCAGCGTTGTAAGCGCTGTCGACTGCCTCGTCCTCCTCATCTCCTTCCTCATCTTCCCCGTCCGCTAACATGTCCGAGGAACCGGCCGTGGACAATATCCCATCCTCAGAGTCCACGGTCAGTGGTCGGGTAGTGGTGGCGGCCGCACCTAGGATGGAATGCAGTGCCTCGTAGAAACGGGATGTCTGGGGATGGGATCCGGAACGTCAGTTTGCCTCTTTGGTCTTCTGGTAGCCTTGTCTCAGCTCCTTGATTTTCACGCGGCACTGCGTTGCATCCCGGCTGTATCCTCTCTCTGACATGTCTTTAGAGATCTTCTCGTAGATCTTTGCATTACGTTTCTTGGAGCGCAGCTCGGAAAGCACGGACTAATCGCCCCACACAGCGATCAGATCCAAGACTTCCCGATCAGTCCATGCTGGGGCCCTCTTTCTATTCTGAAATTGCACAGCCATCACTGCTGGAGAACTCTGCATCGTTGCCAGTGCTGCTGAGCTCGCCACGATGTCCAGACAGGAAATGAGATTCAAACTGCCCAGACAGGAAAAGGAATTCAAATTTTCCCGGGGCTTTTCCTGTGTGGCTGGTCAGAGCATCCGAGCTCGGACTGCTGTCCAGAGCGTCAGAGTGGTGCACTCTGGGATAGCTCCCGGAGCTATTAGCGTCGATTTCCATCCACACCTAGCCTAATTCGACATGGCCATGTCGAATTTAGCGCTACTCCCCTCGTTGGGGAGGAGTACAGAAGTCGAATTTAAGATACCTCTATGTCGAACTAAATAGCTTCGCGGTGTGGACGGGTGCAAGGTTAATTCGATGTAACGGCGCTAACTTCGACATAAACGCCTAGTGTAGACCAGGCCTAAGTGAGTCAAGCCCTCACCAGTGATGAGAACACCATGTAAAAGCGGTTTGCCCAGTTAAATAATTAAAATACCTGGGGCTGCACTTTGAAGGAGGCAGTTAAAAGGAAATATTGAATAGTTGAACATTCATGAGCACCATCTATCATGTGCCAAAGGTGTTAGAACTGGGGGAGGGGACAGAAGGCCATGCCCCCTCCCACACTTTTTAACATGGGCATGATTTGGGAGGCAGGGAGGTGCCATCTCCCCCCGCCAAACTGCAAGCCTCGAGCAGGCATGGAGCAGTATCGGCAGGGGCCTGTCACTGGCTGCCCGAACTACACCCAAGTTAAAAAGTGTGGGGCATGGCCTCCTGGATCCCCCAGTTCTGGCACCAGTGCCCCCCCCCACACTTCTACAAAGTTTCCATTGCCCTCTGCACTGACTGAGGCAGGGGTCTCATGGGAAAAAAGTCTTTGGCCATGTCATAAAATAGTATCCTAATAAGAATATAAAAACATGAGAATGGCCATACTGGGTGAGACCAATGGTCCATTTAGCCCAGTACCTTGTCTTCTGACAGTGGAGAGATACTTCAGATGGAATGAACAAAATAGCGCAATTATCGAGTGATCCATCTCCTGTCATCCAGTTCCAGCTTCTGGCAGTCAGAGGTTTAGGGACACCCAGAGCATGGGGTTGCAACTCTGACCATCTTGGCTAATAACCATTGATGGATCTATCCTCCATGAACTTATCTAGTTGTTTTTTTAAACCCATTTATACTTTTGGCCTTCACAACATCTCCTGGCAATGCTTCCCACAGATTGACTTTGCATTGCATGAAGTAGTAATAACCTCAAAAAATTCAACTTGTGCAGCCAAGCTTAAATCTGGCATTTCTTAACTTTGGGGTTTTTGACTTTGCAACCTTTACAGTTATGACAGAGGTGATATTGATGATGGTATGGAGGAGAAATACTGAAGCTATGTCACCAACCCCAAGCTGTAGTCCTGGTCCTGAAAGATTGCTTTTCTTACTAAAAGTGATTCATGGTAAAATCATCATCCTCACTGGTATTGAAACCAACATTAAGTTTCAAAGTGAACACAAAATTGAGAAGAAAAGGGCAGCTCACCGTCTGTCCTAAACTGTCTACAGATTTATTCAGACAGTATTCATGGGGCTTCTTTGGAGAGTTTTATTTAAACAAAAGGGAGAGATGTTGATGATTCTAATTAATAATCATCATGATAACCTTCATGCTGCAGAACATAAATCTGCCATCCACACTGTATTAGCATCATTCCTTAGGACATATGCAATATCCTTCTTCCCCAGATCTCTAGAGAATTTAGGTGTACCCTGTCATCTTGTCCACTTTACAGACAGAATCACTGAGACATGAAGAAGTCTATATCAATATTTTGCTGAGTGTACACCATGGCACACAGCATCTCACAGGTTTCTACCTAGGACCTGTGTTTCAGCAGTGCTAAGCACCTACAACTTGAAATCAGTGGGAGCAGTAGGGGTTTTGGATAGAGTGACCAGATGCCCCGATTTTATAGGGACAGTCCCAATTTTTGGGTCTCTCTTATATAGGCTCCTATTACCCCCACCCCCATTTTTCACATTTGCTGTCTGGTCATCCTAGTTGTGGCTCTTGGAACTATCCAGCCCTTTGAGTGTGTCAGTACTTCACTCTAAATATAAACACCTAATATTTGTAGGTGATTTCAAAAAATTGAGATTTTGGCCCAGCAGTGGAAGGTAGCATGGTCCAGTGAATAGGGCACTAACCCCTGCCCTAAGAAACATCAGATCTTGTTCTAGGTCTCATTCCTTCACTGGCCTTTCGAGTCTCTGTCTGCATTAGTTTCCCTATTGATAAAATTGGCATAATGACACTGACCATCCTTAACGCTGTTGAAGATCTATGGATGAAAAGCCCTCTCTAAAGGCTAATGATTATTAACAGATATAATTTTAAAGAATGATATCACAAACCAAAATACATGCTGAATATTTAAATGGATCATCTTTTTACCATCACCCAATTAAACAGACATTTGTTTATTTATTTATGCATTTGTTTTTCCTACAGGGCCTGCATTGTAGTGATTATTCTGAATTGCTTTGGGGAAACATATCCCCATGTTGATCTATATATTAGGCTGGAAACTCATCTGAGCCTAACCATTCTTATGCACTCGGTAGATGAATTACAATTGGCATAAGGGATACATTAGAGATGTGCAGACTGTGCTAGAACTGGAATTACTCCTATTATTATTATTAATAATAATAATCTAATCAACAATTTCCCAGGATTACTATATAGAATCTTCCTCTAACACCACAGTTGACATTGGAGAACAGGAGCAGCAACCAGAACTAGTATGTGAGCATTTACATGATTGTCAAATGTCTTAGCTACTTAATCTGTAGATAAGCAAGGAATTGAACCAAATGTGCTACTCATATTGATGGAACTTAATGGCAAAATTTTCATTGACATTAGAACACATTTTGCCCATAATGATATAGAACAAAATTAATTCAGACTGCCTCCTTTTTCTTTTTTTGATTCCACTCAGAAATTGACTGAGATCAGGGCCCTCCACTTTGCCAGGTACTGTACTGAGACAGCCAGGCTGCTATGTAGAAGAATATTTCTGCTTTACATTTGAAAATTATATTTTTCCAATTGGTGAGTTTCAATGGAGAAAGAGAGAGAGAAAGAGAGAGAGAAACATAACACTGAAGGTCCAAATGTCAGAAATCTGAAATGAAATCAAATTGCCTTCATTACACATAGTGCATGTGGTAAAATGGACACACACACAATATTGACTCCAGTTGTAGAGATTTATAGTTTCCACAGATATTCTATGTGCTGTGACAAAGTTCCAAGCCTGTATTGGTGGATCCCACGCTTCCTGGCAGATATAGTGGCCTCAGAAGCTCACTGAGGCCCTCAATATAACCTCCCTTTCCCAGTAAGGCAGCAAAGGTTACAGATTATTGAGCTACTTTCATCATAGGCCTATATGGGAGGTGGGAAGGTGGAATACCCACAGTCTCTGTTGCTCTTTAGAGCTCCTTAGGCACAGTTTGGTCTCCTGCCTGGATCCAAGTCTGTTTCCCTTTTCAAAGGGATTTCTGTAGATCATGGGGGCAGGGAGGGGAAAGGGGGAACCCAGGCTTGCCCTCTACTCTGGGTTTCAACCCAGGGACCCTAATGATAGCAGCTATTAGTGGCTTCCCTCCTCCACTGACACTGCTTTGATTCCCTGGGCCACTTCCCCGTACTCCCCTTTTCCAAGCTTCACCCTTACCTCAGGGTACAGTAATGCTTCCTCTCCTCCAGTTCACCTGGGCTCCTCTCAAGAAAACTGGAAAGGAGAGCTTTTAAAGCAGTATAAGTGGGACCTTAATTGATTCCAGCTGTCTCCATTAGCCTAACAGTCTTACCTGACCCTCTGTCAGTTAATTGAGGTCAGGTGCCGGCATTAGCCTAACGACCTTAACTGGCTAAATTGGTATCAGGTGTCTAGATTGGCCTAGAGTAGCCCTTGTTTGGCTATCCAGGGAACAGGGATCTGCTCATTCTGAGGCTGATATACCTGCCTTCCCCTACCCTCTTATATCCTTCTGGCCTGAGTCGGTCACAGTGCTTAGAATGAAGAATGCTGCTAGAACATTTTACATGTGTCCCATTTATGATGAATGTCTGAAGAAGGAAATACAAACAGCAGAAATCTTTAGATTTTTGAAGGACAGTAGCGGAAAATATCCCATTTGATTTGCTATGGTTGAAGAAATTCTGGCTCAGATCCTTATGTTGTGTACAATTCAGTAGCTCCAATTATTTAAATGGAGATATTTTTATCTACATTAATTGTGGATCTGTCCCCTAGCTTTTTACTATAATGACTGGCACTATTACCAAATCATTTTCCAGAACAGAACCACACTTAAAAAATCCTTTAAGGGATTATGCAGTGCACTGTTCATTGTGTGTTATGAGTTCTCCTAAGGTGGCTGGTCCCCAGGAGACTTGAGTCTACTACAAGTAGCAGTTGAAGGAGCCATCCTGTTAGTTCAGGTCCTAACTGGCGCTCACTGAAAAAGTCAAGAGTTTGGCTCCCACTGACCACCAATTAAGGTACTGGCGTTTGACACTTTTTATGGGGAAAAAGCAAATGTTTGGGGGGAACTTTTGCTTTTGATTTGACAAAGAATAATTTTGATCCCCATTTTTTCTATGGAAAAGTGGGGGAGGGTGGGGGGAAAACAAACCAAATCCCCCCCAAAATCAATAATTTATTTTTATTCCACAAAAAATCAATACAAAATTGTGTTTTATTTCCAAATCCTGCAGAACAAAAAATATTTCAACATAGAGAGAGATGAACTCTAATCATTGCAGTTAGAAGAAATTGTGAGCAGGGCTGGCTCCAGGCACCAGCTTGGCAAGCAGGTGCTTGGGGCGGCCACTCGGGAGAGGGGCGGCAGGTCCAGCTATTTGGCAGCAATTCGGCGAACGGTCCCTCACTCCCGCTCCGAGTGAAGGACCTTCCGCCGAATTGCTGCTGCAGATAGTGATCGCGGCTTCTTTTTTTTTTTTGGCTGCTTGGGGCAGCCAAAACCCTGGAGCCGGCCCTGATTGTGAGCACTTCTAACCACAATTTCAGCTAATGGGAAATGAGGGTACTTAGGGCTAGAGATGTGCAAATAACTGATATATACATAATAAAATAAAATAAAATGGCTTGACTCTAATTGAAAATGAAATTTTTTTCACAATTGAAAAATTAGCAAAAATATTGTTGTTTTGTTTGACCTGAAATTAAATGTTTAATTTTGGGCATTTTTAATAAAACCAAATAAAATGAATAGCTGGATTAAAAAAAAAACCGCAATGAGGAGGAAGAAGTATCCCTCTTATTGCCAATAACCTCATGGGTGATGTTGGAGACCCATGTTTGAATCCCTGCTCTAGAGCAGAGATTCAAACTCAGTCTCTCTTCTCGGGTGAGTCCCTGAATCAGTGGGCTACTGGGTATTCCAGAGCAAACCTTTCTCAATCTTTCTTGTTGAAGCTGTTCGACTTTGTACATAAAATTAAATATGCACTGGAGCAAGGACTCCAGGTGTCCCCGTCCAAGGTAAATGCCCTAACCGTAAGGCTATAAAGTTATCTGCATGTTCTTGCATGGCCCAATATCTAGTCAATTATTTTATATGAAGTCGAACAGCTTCCACAGGGGAGCTAGAGACAGCACCATCCCAACAGCCTGCTGGTTGGGGAATTCATGGGGGAAGAAAACAATGTGGGGTGAGATACTTGCTTTAGAGTGGGTATTTGAGCCTAGGTCTCTATTTCAGTTGAGAGCTCTGGGTAGAAGTGGGGCAGAGGTATCATCACTATCTCCTCTTCTTCCAGCTTTGTGAATGGTGCCTGAATCTAGCCCATAAAGTCAAAATGTTTAATGTCAGAATTGTCAAAATGAATCATTTTCATATTTCCAAATTTTATTTTAATTTCAACTGGAGCAATTAGCCAAGAGTGTGAAATATTTTGGTTCACCCAAATCTGCATTTTTCAGTCCAAAAAAAAAAAAGTTTTAGTCAAGAAATTCCACCCAGCTGTATTCAGGATTTGGATGTATGGTAACTCATTGATCAGTGTGTGTCATGTATTATGCTAACTAACTGATCTATAAAAGATAAGGTGGAGAGTTTCAAAGTCCTCTCAGCGAGCTATTTGAAATTTTTCAGCTGAAAAATTTTCCTGTTGGAAAATGTACAAGAACTGTAGAACAATTTCTTAATTGTCAAAGTGCAACCTACAAATACAGAATTATTATTTTTTACATAACTGCACTCAAAAATAAAATTATTTAAAACTTTAGAGTCTGCAAGTCCACTCAGTCCTATTTCTTGTTCAGCCAGTCGCTCAGACAAACAAGTTTGTTTACATTTCTGGGAGATAATGCTGCCCTCTTCTTATTTACAATGTCACCTGAAAATGAGAACAGGTGTTTGCATGACAATATTTTAGCCAACATTGCAAGGTATTTACTTGCCAGATATGCTAAACTTTCATATGCTCCTTCATGCTTCAACCACCTTTCTAGAGGACATTTCCATGCTGATGACAGGTTCTGCTCAATAACAATCCAAAGCAGTGCAGACTGATGAATGTTCATTTTAATCAGCTGAGTCAGATACCATCAGCAGAAGACTGATTTTATTTTTTGGTGGTTTGGGTTCTGTAGTTTCCGAATTGGAGTGTTGCTCTTTTAAGACTTCTGACAGCATGTTCCATACTTCATCCCTCTCAGATTTTGGAAGGCACTTCAGATTCTTAAACCTTGGGTCAACTGCTGTAGCTATCTTTACATTGGTACCTTTTTTGCATTTTGTTAAATCTTCAATGAAAGTGTTCTAAAATTGAACATATGCTGGATCATCATCTGAGGTTGCCATACAAAACATGTGGCAGAATGCAGGTAAAACCATGGAGCAGGAGACATACAATTCTCCCCCAAGGAATTCAGTCACAAAATTAATTAATGCATTATTTTTTTTAACAAGCGACATCAACATGGAAGCATGTCCTTTGGAATGATGGTCAAATCATGAAGGGGCATATGAATGTTTTGCATATCTAGCACTTAAATACCTTGCAATGCCAGCTACAAAAGTGCTATGGGAATGCCTAGTCTCACTGTCAGGTGACATTGTAAATAAGAAGCAGGCAGCATTATCTCCTGTAAATGTGACCAAACTTGTCTGAACAAGAAGTAGAGCTGAGTGGACTTGTAGGCTCTAAAGTTTTACATTGTTTTGTTTTTAAGTGTAGTTATATATCAAAAACATCTACATCTGTAAGTTGCACTTTCACGATAAAGAGATTGTACTATAATACTTGTATGAGGTGAATTGAAAAATACTATTTCTTTCGTATCTTTTTATCAAATATTTGTAATAAAAATAATATAAAGTGAGCATTGTACACTTTGTATTCTGTGTTGTAATTGAAATCAATATATCTGAAAAAGTAGTAAAACATCAAAATATTTATAATACATGTAAATCGGTGTACTATTATTGTTTAACAGTGCAATTAAAACTGCAATTAATCAAGATTAATTTTTAACAAACTTAATTTGTATTTGAGTTAATCACATGATTTAACTGCGATTAATTGGCAGCCCTAATTAAAACTGAAAATTTTGATTGGATTTTCAAGAAATGTTCCATGAAATATGAAATTTAATTTAGAATCAACATTTTGAAACAAAATTAAACTTTTGTTTTGGAATATTGATTCAAAATCAAAACTTTGAATCAACATGCTGATTTATGAACAAAACTTTATTTTGTGTGTCATCTTAATGTCCTTTGAGAAAAAAAGGTTGATTCAGAATAAAATTTGATATGTCAATAGTTTTTTTCAGTCATATATAGAGGTTAAAATTGACAATTTTCAGAATTTTTCACAAAATAAATAAAGAAAAATGATATTTTAATTTTCATCCCAATTCAGGATGAAAACCAATGCCAAAATATTGGTATTTCCCATGGAATTGAAATTCTGTTTTCCAACAGACTCTGCATCTAGGGATTTAAATGAAAATTGGGCATCTATTCCCCATAGGAAGCTTTGAATATCTCAGTCTGAGTTGTCCCGTGCAAGTCCTAGAGAAGTCTCAGAAACTAATGCCTTCACCCATAACAATCTCCAAAGTTCCAGGAATGAAGAACCAAAGCATCATGACCACATTCATCATGCTGGGACTCTCCAGTAAACCCGAACTCCAGGTTCCACTCTTCATCTTATTCCTCTCCATCTACATCATCGCCATGCTGGGCAACTTAGTCATCATTGCTGCCATCCTTTCCAGTTCCAAGCTCCACAGGCCCATGTACTTTTTCCTCTTCCACTTGGCTGTGGTGGACATTATCTGTACCGCCACCATCATCCCCAATATGCTGGTAAATCTAGTGGCTGTGAGTAAATCTATCTCTTACCCTGGGTGCATGGCCCAGCTCTACTTCTTCACATGGTCTTTGGGGGCTGAGATGGTGCTCTTCACCATCATGGCTTATGATCGCTATGTGGCCATTTGCCACCCTTTGCGTTACAGCATCATGATGAACAAGACCGTATGTGTGGGCCTGTCTGCCCTAGTGATAGTCATTGCTGTGGTCAACTCGTGGGTGCACACTGGCCTTGTGCTGCAGCTGAGCTTCTGTGGGCCCAACGTTATCAACCACTTTTTCTGTGAAATCCCATCACTGCTGGCTCTCTCCTGCACCTCAGTGTATTTAAACGAGGTCATGGTCTTCACAGCAGACATTTTCCTAGCTATGGGGGACTTCCTGTTGACATGTGTCTCTTATTGCTTCATTGTCAGGGCAATCCTGAGGATCAAAACGGCAGAAGGGAAGAAAAAAGCCTTCTCCACCTGCTCCTCCCACCTCATTGTGGTGTCTCTTTATTACTCCACTGTCATCTACACCTACATTCGGCCAGCCTCCAGCTACTCCTTCGACAGGGACAAGATTATAGCCACCTTGTACACCCTGGTGACTCCAACTCTCAATCCTATAGTCTACACGCTAAGGAATAAAGATGTCAAGATAGCCATCAAGAAAATGCTTCCATACCCTGGGAAATAGGGCATGATGGGACAAACCTAGACTGGTTCCATAGCAAGCCTGGAGCTCTGGTGTTTGCTTTCCTGTGGAAATGGGACTCAGAATGAACCTTAGAAAAAGATGCAAGGTGCATGTCTTCATGCAGGACTTTCTAACTGGTCAAATGTTGATTTCCTAAATGGCTGAAATTTTTGGAACCAGTTGAAACTATGTTTCAAAAGAAAGAAAGAAAGAAAGAAAGAAAGAAAGAAAGAAAGAAAGATGACTGTTACCAACTATCTCAAATGTTTCAGACTTGTGATATAAATCCATTAAATACAATCTCTTGTTTTGTAGCTTTGCTCAAGTCACTTTCCTTCTTTGTCACTAAATTTTCCCAGCTGTAAAATAGGGAAAGGGATACTTACCTATAATTCTGAAGTCTTATAATTTCATTTCTCCATCAGAGGATTGTCTACTCTGCATGGTTAATTTCACTGCATGCAACTGGGCTCCAGAAATAAAGACACATTTCCTTCCTGCTGGATATTTTAGGTTTGCAACTATACCTTACAGTGGTGTTGTGATTGGATGATTTAAATAGATAATGTTTGTAAAATGCTTTTAAGCATCAAAGGTACAATTTGGGGGGATTAAGCCTGATTATTGACTGTGCAGTCATTGACACAAACACTGTTCATTCTTCTGATTTCCCATCTAAGTGTCTCCCCATATAAAATGGTGGTTAGAAAAGGCAGCTGTAGACCACAACAATACTATGCAGCTCTTTATCCCCCTCTAGTGGCTGAATTACATTTATGAGTCTACCTCTCAACTCATGTGACCATTCTTCTGGCTCAGTCAAGAGACGATAATGTTTTCAGTTCCGTAAGAAAATAAAAATGGACACACTGGGTCAGACCAAAGGTGGCCAATGCCAGGTGCCCCAGAGGGAATGAACAGGTAATCATCATATGATCCATTCCCCATTGCCCATTCGCAGCTTCTGGCAAACAGAGGCTAGGGACACCATCCCTGCCCATCCTGGCTAATAGCCATAAATCCAGGGTTCAGTCTCTGCTGACGATATCACACACCTACAGAGCAGAAATAAAGGCTGGTAGTCTCAATATCAGATGGGTTTATGAGGATGAAAGATTTTGTATAGGATTTGAAATGAACCCTGTCTTTGTTATTGGTAGCATGATGTATGTGTGATGGGTTGGATCACAGAACCCCCCCTTGGGAGCTGCCAACTGATGTGCCAAGACTATTTCTGCCCCTGCTTTCCTGCCCTGTCAGCTTAGGACTTCAGTGCCCTGCCTGGTTTGAGCAAGATTCGCTAGCCTGCTGCAAATCCAGACCCAGGTCTGAATCACGTCTCCTAACAGCTGCAGACTTAACTGAAAGCAGCTAACAGAAATGTTCTTGTCTTTAACACTCAGATGCCCAACTCCCAATGGGGTCTAAACCAAAATAAATCCATTTTACCCTGTATAAAGTTCATACAGGGTAAACTCATAAATTGTTCGCCCTCTATAACACTGATAGAGAGATGTGCACAGCTGTTTGCCCACCCAGGTATTAACACAGACTCTGAGTTAATTAATAAGTAAAAAGTGATTTTATTAAATACAGAAAGTAGAATTTAAGTGGTTTGAAATAGGAGCAGACAGAACAAAGTAAATCACCAAGCAAAATAAAATAAAACACGCAAATCTATGTCTAATCATACTGAATACAGATAATCTCACTCTCAGAGATGCTTCAGTAAGTTTTTTTCCTCAGACTAGACACCTTCCAGGCCTGGGCACAATTCTTTCCCCTGGTACAGCTCTTGTTCCAGCTCAGGTGGTAGCTAGGGGATTCCTCATGACGGCTCTCAGCATTGCTCTGTTCCACCCATTTATATATCTTTTGCATAAGGCGGGAATCCTTTGTCCCTCTGGGTTCCCACCCCACCCCCCAATGGAAAAGCACCAGGTTAAAGATGGATTTCAGTTCAGATGACATGATCACATATCACTGTAAGACCCCAAGTCTTCATTCCTCCCAGCCTGACACACAGGAAGGCTTGCCTGCAAACAGAGCCATCCACATTCAATTGTCCTGGTTGATAGAAGCCATCAAGATTCCAAGCCACCATTAATTGCCCAAACTTTGCATAATAACAGTAGGCCCTCAGAGTTATATTTCATATTTCTAGTTTTAGATACAAGAGTGATACATTTATAGAAATAGGATGAACACACTCAGTAGATTATAAGATTTGTAATGATACCTTACAAGAGACCTTTTGCCTGAAGCATATTCCAGTTACATTATATTCACTCGTTAGCATATTTTTATAAAATCATATAGACTGCAACGTCATGCTATGAATCATTATACTTTATAATAATGGTGCACAAGGGCTGTGTACACATTTCAATGCAGTGTGGACAACAGGCACAAGGTGTACGGATCACATGTCCATCTCTCTATCTCACAATCTATAACTTTTTTATCCTCCCAACCCACCTCGTAGGGTTGGCAAGTACTATTATTGCTATTTTACAGGTAGGGAACTACAGCACAGAGAGACTAAAGGTAAAAGTGACCTAGAAAACTAAGTGCTATTTTCAGAAGTGACTCAGAGCCAGATTTTAAAGGGTATTTAGGTGTCTAAAGATGTAAATTGGCACCTAGAGTGATTTTCAAACATACTTAGGCACCTAATTCCAGTTGCTTGGTCCACAAGGCTGAGCACTGTTGAGGGGGGGTGAGATTTTTCTTCATCATCTCTGCCAGTTGGAGGCACACTCCCACTTACTTCCAATACCATGTGTATTCCTAAATCATTTATGTACTTTTGTAAAGCTCCCACTAAGACCTTAATCCAGATTATATTTACTACAAGTGACTTCAGTGAAAGTTGGACCACTAATTACTTTACAGGATAAGATCCAGAGTTCATTGTTGCTTGTTAGGTATAGACTTGCTTGCTTTGCCATTTCTATAGATGGATACCTCCCCCTAATTATCTTGACCAAATTTTAAGCTCCATTGCAGAATGGATGTATGGTGTGGAATACGCTCTCGTGTATTTTGTTTGTAATTATGTTCTCTAGCTATTTAGAACACATACTGAGATGTATGTGAAGGAAAAAATAGTTTTCACCCAACTTGTCTATCTAAATTGGCCTGGCAAAATTGCCATCAAAATTTTGCTTTGATTTGAGACTTGCACGGTGTCAAGTATCAGGGGTTAGCCTTGTTGTTTTTGATTTGAAAGAAACAAATCATGCTTTTCCATGCAATCAATGCTGCTGCTTCTGCTGATAATGATGTTTTACTTCTCCATCAAAATATAGATTTCCTTCGGTCCAATGGAGAATTAAAATTTAGGAAGAGATTGATAAACATATAGATGGATGTGTATATATTTTGACTGAGAGAGAAAGAGAGTGAGAGAGAGGAATTTTCAACGTGACTACAACCATATGTTTTCTCAACATGAGTAAGGATGGGTGAATCTGTCTAGATAACCCCTCTGGCTCTACTTACTGCCATACTCAATGAGTAGCAACTTACTCTTTATGTCCCTTCAGGTACAATAAGCTACTCATGGTGTAAATTCCCACTTAACATGAACAAGAGTGAGAGAAATCTGATAATGCAGACAAGGGCAGCAAACAATAGTAGATGCAGAAATAGTAGGTAGGTTCTGCTTGAAATTTTCAAAGGAGCCTAATGGAGTTAGATACCCAGTTCTTTTAAGACCCTTTCAAAATCCCATCTGTGGTTTCTATCACACTGAAAGATACAAATGTGGGATTTTCAAAAGCACATACATTATTTAGGAGTACAAATCCCATTGAAAGTATATTGGTAAATCCTTAACAATGCCTAAATGACTTTGAAGCATGAGTCCAATTGAAAGTCAGCTAACATCTGTTATAGGATCCTTTCAAAACCTTAGCCCTGTATCCTTAGCTACCATCCTGGAGTCCTAAAGCTCCATGTGCCCTTTGCATTTGGATGACAATGACTGACACATAGACTCATAGACTTTAAGCTTAGAAGGGACCATTGCGATCCTGTAATTGACCCCAACCTCTGGCCTAGTTACTTAAGACCTGAAATCATGAATTAAATTCTTCAAGTTACAGAGAATCCACCATTTACACTAGTTTAAACCTGCAGGTGACCCAGGTCTCATGCTTCAGAGGAAGGTGAAAAACCTCCAGGGTTTCTGCCAATCAGACCCAGGTTGAAATTCCTTTCCGATCCCAAATATGATGATGAGTTAGACTCTGAGCATGTTGGCAAGACCCACCAGGCAGACACCTAGGAAAGAATTCTCTGTAGTAACTCAGAGCCCTCCCCACATAGTGTCCCATCTCTGGTCATTGGAAACATTTGCTAATAGCAAGTCATGGATGGTCCATATACTGTTGTAGACAGCCTTCATAAACTTATCAAGATAAGATCGCCCTATATGTATGTGTATAATGTCTTGTTCCTTCAACGTTTATTCAAACGAATGTCTCTTGCTCCTTTGTAAGGCCAGAAGGATATGAAATGAAAGCCATTAGATATAATAAAAGAATGTGCAGAACATGTCCACCAAATGTACAGGAGCTATGAAGGATTTTGATTGTTTTCTTCCTAAATGATCACTAAACTGCAATAATAATCTGACATATACACCACTTAAATGAAAAGGAATATTGAAAGGTATAAGCCACTGTGGCATTACTCAGGGTACTAGCTGGACTGCTGTGTTCCCTCAGTTCTCCAAATTGGGGTGCCTTTTACACTACTTGCCTGTGAGAGCTACCACTCCTCATCTGCTCACACCCAGCCTCCAGCATGTAAATCACTCCCAGCTATACTGTATGAGTACTAGAACCAGCTATTTGTGAATTACACTCGAGGGCAATACAGGCAAACCTCCAGTCCCAGACTTTCCCCCAGAAATGTGTGTCTTGTACTGCCCAGCACCCTCCTGGGCAATACAAACTCGTGTAAAGTCTGTCATTTATCAATAGAAAATGGTATGCACAAATTCAAATGAAGTTTCCCAAACACTTCAGTCCAAACATACTAAGACATTATGGACTGAATAGAAACATTGTATTTATGGCTTATTACAGCAATCTACAATCCACTAACAACTTGTCCCCCACAGCTGCTGTTCACTCCTCTCTGTTTCACCTCCTCCCTTCCTTTCCCCTGAGTGGAGGAGTGTTAACAGGCCACTTCACCTTGAATGGTCCCTCAAATATGTGTTATCTACTTATGCTAAACAATATGTTCCACATTCTATTTAGCTAGGACACTCTGAGTTAGTTTCCCAGACTTGAAGAAGAGCTCTTTGTAAGCTTGAAAACTTGTCTCTTTCATCAAGAGAAGTTGGTCCAATAAAAGATATTATCTCACCTACCTTGTTTCTCTGAGAATATCTATCTATCTATCTATCTATCCAGGTCATAACCATGGATTACATCCATTAACATCTCACATTTCTTGGAAACTCCAAGCTATTCGTGGATGAGTTGGTTTCACAACATTCAGTTTGATCCAAGAACATCACCAAAGTCTAGAATCCAACTAATAACATTTCTCCCCTTGTCCTGCAACTGGTACTTATTCAAGCATGAAAGTAAATTATATGGTTACATATAGAGCTATGAGAATAACGGCTTTTTTTTTTCAGTTCACCTGCGGTTCTGAAAAAAAAAAAATAATAAAATTGTGTCAACCTGAAACTAATTTTTCAGGGAAGGGGAATTTTGGCAAATCAAAGAATCAGAAAAATCATTTGGGGTCAAATTAAATGTTCATACAATGTGGAACAGCTTTACAAGGAGACAGAGGCCCACCTATTAGCCTGAGGGCTTGTCTTCACTACCAGGGAAAGTTGACCTAAGTTACACTAGTCCAGCTACATGAATAGCGTAGTTGGAGTTGACATAGCTTAGGTTGACTTACCCTGCTGTCTTCACTGTGCTGTGTCAACGGGAGACACTCTTCAGTTGACTTGCCTTACTCTTCTCAGAGAGGTGGAGTACCGGGGTCAACCACAGAGCACTCTGCCATCAATTTAGCAGGTCTTCACTAAACAGAATAGATCTCCCTGTAGTGAAGACCAGCCTTGAGACTCAGGACATTCATCTTTATTGGAGGAGACAAAATCCTTGTTTAAGAGGGGGGAGATTTGAACCTGGGTTTTCATATTGCAAGAGAGTGGGCTAACCATTGAGCTCTTGGTTCCATGAGACAGGGTCAGCAGAACCTTCTAATTGGTTTTGTGAATCTAGCTCTCATTTCCAAAAACATTTACCCAAATTTTTTTTTCTAAAATCAACCCAAAATAGCCATTTTTGTCAGTCAACCCAAATCTGCATTTTAAGAGGGAAAAAAAGGTTCAGTCAAAAAATGCCATTCAGCTCTAGTGAGATGAAGTGTGAGTTTATTTCTCTAGAAATTAAGTTACTAATAAACAGTAAAAAATAGAGCAATGGTACTGGCGTTATCTGATTAAAATATGACCCTATATATCATTGTTGCAACCACTGTTATATATTTGCAGAAAATATTGTACAAAGGTTGTCAACTGAGGCATCTATGAAAAGGTTATGTTTTGCTGGTTATGATTATGCTATCTGTGTGCATGTATCATTTTTGTATGTGAAGTTATAAGTATTGTCTTTATACTTGGATTTCAAATGTTTGCTCCTGGAGTAATGCCCACAAAGTAACTAGCAAGCACATCTTGGAGGGACTGTTCAAATTGAGTTGCCCATCGAAAGAACATTTTACTGACAATGGACCATGGGAGATGCCCATCTACACTTAATGGAATGTCCTGCTGTGACTAGGCAAAATGCATGAACAAGTCAACTCCATCTTGTTACTGTAATTTTCCACAGTAAGAATAATGGGATGCCCTCCACATGAAAAAAGACTATAAAAGGCAGCTGCATCTTCTCTATTTTGTCTTCAATCCTGCTTCTTACCGCTGGAGGAACTTTGCTACAAACTGAAGCTCTGATCAATGGACTGAATGACCCATCCAAGTTGTGGGTGTACTCCAGAGACTTGACTTAAGCAGCAGTTTACTCCATCACTGCTACAAGCCTGAACCAAGAACTTTGCCATTACTGTATGTAATGGATTCCTTTAACCAATTTTAACTCTCACCTTTCTTTCTTTTTTATGAATAAACCTTTAGATTATAGATACTAAAGGATTGGTATCAGCATGATTTTTAGGTAAGATCTGAGTTACATGTTGACCTGGGTGTGTGGCTGGTCCTTTGGGATCAGAAGAACTTATTATTTGATGAGATTGGTCATAAAGAACCACTCATCACTGAATCCAGTGTTTTTGGTGGTGATATAAGATTTGGAATGCCTAAGGAAACTGCCTTTATGCTTTCTTGTTAGCTGGAGTGGTGAAATGGGAGTTTACTTTTGTGGCTGCTTTGGTACATCTTATAAAAAAATAGCCACCAGTTTTGGGTTGTGTTTGCCCTATTTCTCAGCAGTTCGTCCTGAATTTGGCATCCTCAGTTATGACCCACTAAGGCATGGTTACACTGGGAAATGTGACTTTTCAAAAATGTCTAACCGTTGGCTCTCCACATGTACATGGAGCCTATGAGAGGACAAAGAAGGCAACTGAAAAAGCACAGTGTGTGAATAAGGGCCAAAGGTGTTAAAGGGAATAACAAGAATGTTTAGAACTTCATGAAGGAATAAATAACTATTAAGGAGACACTAGTCACAAATGCTGGGCACAGTGTAATAACCCAGAGAGATGTTGTAGATACCACACAGACAGTTTCTGGTCTGTCTGTTCTATTCACCTTCTGTTTCTCATCTTACACTTAGATTGTAAGCTCTTCGGGGCATGAACTGCCTTTTGGTTCTGTGTTTGTACAGCACCTAGCACAATGGGCTCCATTGTATTCATTTAGTTGGAATATATGACCCCAAAGAGTCAAAGGTGTTAACATTACTCTGTCACTGTCCAACATTAAACAGTGTTAAACAAGTGTGGGGGTTGGTACACAGAGACCTCAGCCTGCTTAGTGACATGGCAAACACACCATTAAGCATCTTTATAACATTGTATTAAAACTCAGAAAAGAAGGAAACAGTTAACACTTTTGAAATGTAGAGTATTAAACAAGGCTTCCATTTTGATCACATCCCAGTTTCCTTTCCTTTAGCTAGAGAGAGTTTTTAGATGAAGAAAACAAACAAATAACAAAAAGCCCTTATTTGACAGTGGTAATAACAGGGCTAACATCATCCGTGGGCTAAACAAATGTAACTCTTGCTGAGATCAAGAAAAGTTATTGCTACTTGTCCAAGGGGTAACGTTGCCTTAGGCCTGGTCCACACTAGGAGGTTATATCGAATTTAGCAGCGTTAACTCGATTTAACCCTGCACCTGTCCACACAATGAAGCTATTTATTTCGACATAGATGTCTCTTTAAATCGATTTCTATACTCCTCCCCGATGAGGGGAGTAGCGCTAAATTCGACATGGCCATGTCGAATTAGGGTAGGTGTGGATGGAATTCGACGCTAATAGAAGGAGCTATCCCACAGTGCATCACTCTGTTGACGCTCTGGACAGCAGTCCGAGCTCAGATGCTCTGACCAGCCACCAGCCACACAGGAAAAGCCCCAGGAAAATTTGAATTCCTTTTCCAGTCTGGGCAGTTTGAATCTTATTTCCTGTTTGGACATCGTGGTGAGCTCAGCAGCACTGGCAACGACGCAGAGCTCTCCAGCAGAGGTGACCATGCAATCGCAGAATAGAAAGAGGGCCCCAGCATGGACTGATCGGGAAGTCTTGGATCTGATCACTGTGTGGGGCAATGAGTCCGTGCTTTTGGAGCTGCGATCGAAAAAATGGAATGCGAAGATCTACAAGAAGATCTCAAAAGCCATGATGGTGAGAGGATACAGCCGGGATGCAACACAGTGCTGTGTGAAAATCAAGGAGCTGAGACAAGGGTACCAGAAGACCAAAGAGTCAAACGGATGCTCCGGATCCCAGCCCCAGACATGTCATTTCTACGAGGCACTGCATTCCATTCTAGGTACGGCCGCCACCACTACCCCACCACTGTCCGTGGACTCTGACGATGGGGTATTGTCAACGGCCGCTTCCTCGGAGATGTTCACGGACGGGGAAGATGAGGAAGGAGATGAGGAGGTCGAGGTAGTCAACAGAGCTTTCAACGCTGATTTCCCTGACAGCCAGGATCTCTTCATCACCCTCATGGAGATCCCCTATCAACCCTCCCAAGGCAGTAACCCGGACCATGAATCAGGAGATGGATCAGTAGGTAAGTGTTTTAAACATTTATTTTGAACAGAATAGGAATGGTATCTTAACAATGGGTTTTTCATGATTAGTTTGCCCTAGGCACTTTAGTTTTTAGTCCTTGCCAGTGCAGCTACTGGAAAAGTTTGTCAACATGTCCGGTTTTTCATGATTAGTTTGCCCTAGGCGCTTTAGTTTTTAGTCCTTGCCAGTGCAGCTACTGGAAAATTCTGTCAATATGTCCAGGGATAGAGCAGAAATCCTCCTGGGACATCTCCACGAAGCTCTCCTGGAGGTATTGTGAAAGCCTTTGCATCAGGTTCCCGGGGAGAGCGGCCTTATTGCGTCCTCCATGGTAGGAAACTTTTCCGCGCCAGGCTAGCAGCAAGTACTCCGGGATCATTGCCTCGCAAAGCATGGCAGCATACGGCCTTGGTGTTTGCTGGCATTCACGCAGCATGCGGTCTTTCTCTATCTCCGAAATCCTCATCAGAGTGATATCACTCATGGTGATCAGCTTTGAATTAGGGGAATGTTAGTATTGGGACTGATTGCTTGTTCTTTTACATAACTATAACCGGCAGTTTACAGCCACACGGTGGAGGCGGGACAGGGGCAGCATGCAGGGATCTTTCCTGGGGACAGCCGCGAGGGGGGTGGGATGGGATAGAGTTCATACTGGCTGGATTGCCAGCAGCAGGAACTGGCCAACGCTAGGAGCATTGCTTGGAACGTGAAAGGAGGGCACTGCTATAAATTAAGCTTTAAGCAGCCAAAAGTCTACAGCTTACCATGTCCGCCTGCTAGCTGAATTCCATTGTCTGGCCCCACTTGTGTGATCTGTACAGCAAGATCCCAGGCACTCAATGGGAGGGCCGAAAATTTGACCTTGTACTGAGGGCGTATCTGATAGGTACTGTGCTTGGTCTTGTTCACAGAGAAAGACTATATTCATTGTTCGCAAAACTGTATCTTTGTGAGGAATTCACTCCCTTTTTCCCATCCCACAGCTGCAAGTGTCTCCTGAGCTACCCCGGCATCACCCTCCCAGAGGCTGGCGCAGATCAGGCGATGAAAGAGAAGGACATGGGACAAGATGTTCTCAGAACTTATGGGCTGCTCCCGAGCTGAGGCGGCCCAGCAGACCCAGTGGAGGGAGAACATGTCACAATACCAGCGATCACACAGCGAACTGGAGGACAGGTGGCGGCAGGAAGACCAGCAGGCAACTCAAATGCTGCTTGGACTAATGAGGGAGCAAACGGACATGCTCCGGTGCCTTGTAGATGTTCTGCAGGACTGGAGGCAGGAGGACAGAGCCCCGCTGCATTCTATCTCTAACCACCTTCCGCCGCCACAAAGTCCCATCCCCCCCGCCACCCAAAGTCCCAAGAAGGAGGGGCGGCAGAAGCCGAGAAAACAGTCACTCCATCCCTGCAGACTGCTCAAGTACCAGAAGGCTCTCATTCTCAAAGATTTTATAAGTCCTTTCCTTTACTCCAGAAGCACCTCACCCAAGCCCCCATCCCAGTTTCATCCCCTAACTGTGTAGTTGTTAATAAAAAATACGGTTCTGTTAATTACTGTTTCCGTCATGTACTTTTAGAGGAGAGTGTGTTTGAAGGGAGGGGAAGGGGGTTGGTAATTGGAGAGGACAGTCACCTTTAGCAGGGTACAGACACGGGGGCAGGTTCAGCAAAAGGTCACACACACACTGCAGTCACTAGTTTCAGAGTAGCAGCCGTGTTAGTCTGTATCCGCAAAAAGAACAAATTTGTTAGTCTCTAAGGTGCCACAAGTACTCCTGTTCTTTTTGCAGTCACTAGGCACCCTGGTCAGTCTGGGAGGTGGTTTTCATGTCTTGGGGCGGGGGGCTATGTGAGTTTGTGGAGGGGGAGGGCAGTTACAGAACTTATGCAGGGGTCCTTACCCTGGAGCCACGCAGCAGGTGATCTGTAACCGCCCTCCCCCGCCACAAAGTCACATAGCCCCCACACACAGAGTCCCGAAAAGGAGGGGTGACAGGCTCCATTGAAACAACCAGTCCACCACTGTGGGCCGCTCTAGGAGCAGGAGCCTGTCATTCCTTGAGTTTAGAAGCGTCCTTTCCATCACTGCACCCGCTCCCCACCACAGTCTGTGTCCCAGTTTCAACACTTTACCACGAAATCCTTAATAAAGAAAACAGTGTTAATGAGCAAAGTTTCATTTATTTTATTTTTAAAGGTGTGTTGGAAGGGGGAAGGGGATTGATAACTGGAGATGATAGTCAACATTAAATGGGTAAAGAAACGGGGGCAGGTTCAGCTTCTGTTTAAACAAACTTAATAGTCACAGGTTACCCTGCTCACTCTGGAACCTAGCTTTCAAAGCTTCCTGGATGCACAGTGCGTCCCGCTGGGCTCTTCTAATCACCCGGCTGTCTGGCTGGGCGTAATCAGCAGCCAGGCGATTTGCCTCAACCTCCCACCCCACCATAAATGTCTCCCCCTTGCTCTCACAGAGATTGTGGAGCACACAGCAAGCTGCAATAACAATGGGGATATTGGTTTCGCTGAGATCAGAGCGAGTCAGTAAGCTTCTCCATCTCTCCTTCAGACATCCAAAAGCACACTCCACCACCATTCTGCACGTGCTCAGCCAGTAGTTGAAGAGTTCTTTTTCACTGTCCAGGGCGCCTGTATAGGGCTTCATGAGCCAGGGCATTAGCGGGTAGGCTGGGTCCCCGAGGATCACTATAGGCATCTCCACATTCCCAACATTTATTTTGTGGTCCGGGAAGTAAATACCTTACTGCAGCCATCTAAACAGACCAGAGTTCCTGAAAACACGAGCATCATGAACCTTGCCCGGCCATCCGACGTTGATGTTGGTAAACGTCCCCTATGGTCCACCTGTGCTTGCAGCACCATTGAAAAGTAGCCCTTTCGGTTAATATACTGGCTGGCCTGGTGGGCCGGTCTCAGGATAGGGATGTGAGTTCCATCTATAGCCCCACCGCAGTTTGGGAATCCCATCGCAGCGAAGCCATCTATGACCATCTGCACATTTCCCAGGGTCACTACCTTTGAGAGCAGTAGCTCAACGATTGTGTTGGCTACTTGCATCACAGCAACCCCCATGGTAGATTTGCCCACTCCAAATTGGTTCGCGATTGACCGGTAGCTGTCTGGCGTTGCAAGCTTCCAGAGGGCTATGGCCACTCGCTTCTGGACAGTCAGGGCTGCTCGCATCCGAGTGTTCTTGTGCTTCAGGGCAGGGGACAGCATCTCACAAAGTTCCAGGAAAGTTCCCTTACGCATCCGAAAGTTTCGCAGCCACTGTGAATCATCCCAGACCTGCAGCACTATGCAGTCCCACCAGTCCGTGCTTGTTTCCCGGGCCCAGAATCGCCATTCCACAGCATCAACATGACCCATTGCCACCATGATGTTCACGGCGCGGGGTCCCATGCTTTGTGAGAGGTCTGTGCCCCTCTCAGACTTAATGTCCTCACCGCGCTGCCATATCCTCCTCGCCCGATTTCTCAGCATCTGCCTCTGAAAAAGGTGGATGATAAGGTGCGAGGTGTTGACAATGGCCATAACTGCAGTGATGATCGCAGCAGGATCCATGCTCACAGTGCTGTGGCATCCGCGCTGTCAATCACCAGAAAAGTGCGCGAACTTGTTGCCCGCCGGCGCTTTCAGGGAGGGAGGGCGGGAGTGACAGTTGAATGACGACAGTTACCCAAAACCACCCTCGACACATTTTTTCCCCAGCAGGTGTTGGGGGCTCGACCCAGAATTCCAATGGGCAGCGGGGACTGCGGGAACTGTGGGATAGCTGCCCACAGTGCACCGCTTCCAATGTCGATGCTTGCCCCCACAAGTCGAATTACTGTCCTTAGTGTGTATACACATGTTCAACTTTGTAATATTGGTTCCACAAATTCGCTTTAAGTAAAATCGAACTACTCTCATAGTGTAGACATACCCTTAGTGTAGGTTATGTGAAATAGATGTAAGACTTTGATTTTACTTTCAAACCTCCCCACTAATCGTCAAGTACAGCAGAATCCATAAGTAAGGACAACATTTTCAAAAGTATGATCTTAAAAGTCCCAAATCCAAATTTAAGTACTGAAAGATGAGATTTTCAGAAGCCTCTAAAAACACTGTGAGAACAAGTCTCACTGAAATTTATTTGTTTCCACACAGAATAATCATTTCCAGTGATTGGAGAAGCTGTGATACTATGGTGAGGGACACCAATATAAAACCCTAGAGACATTGGCAGACAGGCAGATAGAGACAGCAAAAAGAAAGCATGCTGACATTTTTATATTTTGTTAGCTTTTCTTGCTATTTTCCCTACAGGATAATCACTTCACAATTGGGACATACGTAATAAAAGAAAGAGAGACAAAAATGAATGGAAAGCGGAAGAGATGAAGAAAGCCTTTAGCACTGGAATGGGTTACCTAAGAAGATGGTGGAATATCCTTCCTTAGAGGTTTTTAAGGTCAAGCTTGACAAAGCCCTGGCTGGGATGATTTAGTTGGGAATTGGTCCTGCTTTGAACAGGGGGTTGGACTAGATGACCTCCTGAGGTCCCTTCTAACCCTGATATTCTATGATTGGAAAAAGGAAAAGAGGATGAAAGATGAAGAAAATGAGAAAAGGAGACAATATACTAGATTTCCTAATCACTGGTTTGCCAAAAGTCAAGTTTATTGCACAAGAGATGAACAACAAAAGCACAGTGACTGAATTTGTTTTACTGGGACTTTCCAACCTCCAGGAGCACTAGATCCTTGCCTTCAGGCTGTTTTTAATCATCTACCTGTTAACACTGTTGGGTAACTCCACAATCATTGTAGCAATATTTATTGACCCCCCCCCACTCCACACCCCTATGTACTTCTTCCTCAGCAACCTGGCATTGGTGGACATCTGCTACACCTCTTGCACTGTGCCCAAGATGTTGTCCAACTTCATTGCTGAAAGCAGAAAGATCTTATCTGGTGGCTGCATGGCACAGCTGTATTTCTTTGTGTCTTTGTTGGCCACTGATTGCTTTCTGCTCAAAGTCATGGCTTATGACCGTTACAATGCCATCTGTGAGAACATAACATAAGGACGGCCATACTGGGTCAGACCAAAGGTCTATCTAGCCCAATATCCTGTCTTCCAACAGTGGCCAATGTTAGCTGCCCCAGAGGGAATGAACAGAACAGGTAATCATCAAGTGATCCTTTTCCTGTCGCTCATTCCCAGCTTCTGGCAAACAGAGGCTAGGGACACCATCCCTGCCCACCCTGGCTAATAGCCATTGATGGATTTATTCTCCATGAATTTATCTAGTTATTTTTTTAACCCTGTTATAGTCTTGACATTCACAACATCCTCTGGCAAGAAGATCCACAGATTGACTGTGTGTTGTGTGAAAAATATTTCCTTGTGTTTGTTTTAAACCTGCTGCCTATTAATTTCATTTGGTGATCCCTACTTCTTGTGTTATGGGAAGAAGTAAATAACACTTCCTTATTTACTTTCTCCACACCAGTCATGATTTTATAGACTTCTATCATATCCCTCCTTAGCCGTCTTTTTTTCAAGCTGAAAAGTCCCAATCTTATTAATCTCTCCTCATATGGCAGATGCTCCATACCTCTAATAATTTTGTTGTCCTTTTCTGAACATTTTCCAATTCCAGTATATCTTTTTTGAGATGGGGCAATCACATCTGCATGCAGTATTCAAGACGTAGGCATACCATGAATTTATATAGAGGCAATATGATATTTTCTGTCTTATTATCTATCCCTTTCTTAATAATTCACAACATTCTGTTTGCTTTTTTGACTGCCACTGCACATTCAATGGATGTTTTCAGAGAACTATCCACACTGACTTCAAGATCTCTTTTTTGAGTGGTAACAGCTAATTTAGACCCCATCATTTTATGTTTTCCAATGTGAATTACTTTGCATTTATCAACATTGAATTTCATCTGGCATTTTGTTGTCCAGTCACCCAGATTTGAGAGATCTTTTTATAGTTCATCACAGTCTGCCTGGGACTTAACTATCTTGAGTAATTTTGAATCATTTGCAAATTTTGCCATCTCACTATTTACCCCCTTTTCCAGATCATTTATGAATATGTTGAATAGGACTGGGCCCAGTACAGACCCCTGGGGACACCACTATTTACCTCTCTTCATTCTGAAAACTGACCATTTATTCCTACATTTTATTTCCTATCGTTCAACCACTCCATGAGAAGACCTTCCCTCTTATCCCATGACAGCTTACTTTGCTTAATAGCCTTTGGTGAGGGATCTTGTCTAAAGCTTTCTGAAAATCTAAATACACTATATCCACTGGATCCCCCTTGTCCACATGCTTGTTGACCCCCTCTTAGCTGCAGTGTATTATCAGGAGACACCTCAGGCTAGCTCACATTGGAGGGAGTGAGGACTGTAGTAGAAAGAAAGAACCTGAAGCATGGGTCCTGGTACAAGACTTGAGGTCAGAACTAAAAGTCAGCAAAAGACAGGCCCTGTGGCACAAAAGCAAAATTAGCATAAATCAGGTTATGATCAAAAGTCAGACAATGACAGAAAGCAAAATGCCTGCTTGCAAGTTCACTGTCTGGTACATGAACTTGTGCCTGGTGCTTCTTAGGAGGGCCTCTCTTTGGTGTGGCTAGCCTTCACTTTGCTTTGCAGGTTAACAACAGGTGCAATCCAGTCCTAGAGCCTCTTTGAAGTGTTCCCCTGTGAATCCCAGACCCTGTACAGAAATACCAGGTCAGCTATCCCCAAGTGGACAGTGCACACACCAGTATGTTTTATGTTACAGTATCAGCTCCTGTATCACATCACAGCACTCAGATATATTTGCAGTGGAAACAACCATAAGTTTATTAGCTGTCTCTTGCCTCTGAATGCCAGAAGCTGGGAATGGGCGACAGGGGAGGGATCACTTGATGATTACCTGTTCTGTTCATTCCCTTTGGGGCACCTGGCATTGGCCACTGTCAGAAGACAAGATACTGGGCTAGATAGACCTGTGATCTGACCAAGTATGGCCATTCTTATGTTCTTATCAAAGGCTAAAATGTAAGAGACAGAGAGCAAGGATAATAATGGAATCAGGGAGATAAGATATAAAACAAAATCCACACATACTTTTTTAGAGACTTAAACTGTTAACAGTCTTATCTCACCTAAATGTCCCTTACAGTGCTTCCAACTGTGAGAAGGTTGGGATCCTATTTTAAAGAATGTAATTGCACTGGCTGATTATTTCCTCAGGTGCAGGATACAGAGGTGTCCTTCTGCCTTTTCCTTGTATCTCCCAAAACATATTTTCAGTCCCCAGGGTTTATTCCTGGGGTGATGACTTCTTATCTTCATGACTTCAAGGTGGTTATGTATGCAAACAGGGCTCCAATTGTGTTAGTTTACAATGTTTAATTATTTGTGAACCAAAGCAGGTAGGTGAATATATATGCTTTGTCTGGCAGAAACCTGTTTAGAAAGACAGGTTGGCTGAGGCAATACTTTTTATTGGACCAACTTCTCTTGGTGAGAGAGAGACAAGCTTTCAAAATTATATAGACCTCTTCTTCACATCTGGGAAAGGTACTCTGAGCATCACAGATAAATGCAAGGTGGAACAGATTGTTTAGCATAAGTAGTTAGCACATATTCTAAGAGACCATTCAAGGCGGAGTGGCCTGTTAACACCTATGCAGTCATAGGACAAAAAGAGAGGGTTAATGGGTTACAAATTGTTGGAATATGCCATTAAATCCAGTGTCTCTGTCCAGTCCATGTTTTTTGGTATCTAGCAGAGTGATGAATTTAATCTCCCAAGCTCATCTTTTGAAAGTGCTGTACAGGTTTCCTATGAGGATGAGGACTGATTGGTCACTTTATGTCTGACCTATCTGTGAAAAGTGTTCACCCATAAGTGATAGGGTGTTTTTGTCTTCTATCATTTTTCTGTGTGAGTACATCTGAGAACATAGAGATTGTCTGATTTCACCCACATTGCTGTTATTACACTGGATGTGGTATATCACATTTTAAGGAACAGGTGGTGTTTTTTGTGCTGGAATCTATGAGGAAGTTTGAGCCATCTGTCCAGAAGATGAAAATATCAATGTATCTCAGGTATATCATTGATTTTGTGATGCACTTGTCTAGAAATTTTTATTCAACATGGCTTATGAAGAGGGTGACATACTGTACCATCCTAGTACCCAAGGCCATTCACCTGGTTTGGACAAATGTTGTTGAATGTAAAATTGTTATGGGTGAGGATGAAATGGATGAGTTTGGCAATGAGGAAATTCAGTGGAAGATGGGCAACTAAATCCTTTAGCTTCTTATGAAAATCCAAGCCTCATCCCTTCATGGAAGTAGGTGATAAGTAATGTTTCACTCACTCATCATTATTATGCAGTTTCAAGGCTGTAGTTAAAAGTATATGTTCATCTGTGTATGCAAAATGTGCCCAGCCATTTAATGTTGTCATCGTCAGCCAGGTAGAGAACCAGTAGCCTGCCATCGAAATATGTCAGTGGGCACTAGATAAAGATAAGTGACATAGACTGAAGTTGACCGTAATTGAAGAGATTGGACACACACTTGCCCTGTCCTGTTCAAAACTGGTTCAGAGATGACCATAGGTGCCTTGGGAGATCAAAACCTGGTGGATAGATGGTTGGGTCAGTGACAAAAGAGTGATTACTGACTGTTGTCCTTGACCACTCGTTGTGCCAAGCAGATTCCACCGTCATGGCCAATATATATGTTCAAGGCCACACACTGCCTGCCATTAAGGGTTATATAATTAATATTTAATTTAACTGTAATGGTGTATGTTTGAGTTCTCTCTCAAACTTGCCTAGTGATTGACCTCCATTTTTAATAACAATGCTATCCACCAATATAAAAGCTTTCATCTGTAAATATCAAAGCTCTTTATAGCAGTGAGTAAGTATCATTAGCTTTAGTTTCCCAATGGGGAAAATAAAGCATAAATATTTTCCTAATGTTACACAATGCATTACTAGCAGAACTAAGAATAGAACTCATCAGTCCTTAGGCTACCAGTCCTCTGCTCTAACCACTAGACCCTCTCTCCTAATAGAATTCAGAAAACCTGCCCCCTTACCTTTACCCTTCAGCCTCATTCCCCTTCAACAGTCATTGACTACAACCTATAAGTTCTGACTCCAAGCAGCCCCTACTTCAATCACTAGACCTCACTCCCCTCCTTGAGCTAGGAACAGAACTTAGGATTCCTGCCCAGTGTTCCTATTTTTTAACCCCCTAGACACTACTCTCTACTCAGGAAGGGGATAGAATGTGGGCTGAGTCTTGACTACCAGTTCCCATATGTTCTAATTCACTACATCCCACTCCTTTCCCAGCATTGGGGGTAGATGCCAGTAATGTTGACTCCCTTAGAAAAACATTTTCCTACCAAAGACCTTTTTCATAGCCCCCTTCACATCCTTGTTCCTCAGGGTGTAGATGATTGGATTTAACATAGGGGTGATGAAGCTGTACAGCAGGGAGATCAGCCTGTCCTTGTCCAGAGAGTAGCTGGAGATAGGTCTGATGTAGGTGAAGATTCAGCTGCCATAGTAAAGCAGAACTACCGTGAGGTGCGATGAACAGGTAGAGAAGGCCTTTATCCTCCCCTGGGACGATTGCATCTTCAGTATCCTGAACACAATGTGCACATATGAAAGGATGATACACAAGGAAGGATCCCACCCCAAGAAGAGGCTGGTGACCACTGTCATGGTGACACTGAGGGAGACATCTCCACAGGACAGAGCCAGCAGGGGTGGGATGTCACAGTAGAAGTAGCTGAGTCTGTTGACACCGCAGAAGAACAGGGGGATTGTGAGGACTGTGTGAACAGCTGCATTGAGAGAGCCAGTGAGCCAAGAGGCAGCCACTAATGTGGAACAAAGCTTGCTACTCATGAGCACTGTGTAGCGCAGTGGGTTGCATATGGCCACATAGCGGTCATATGCCATGGGTGGCCAGGAGATATCCCTCTGCCCCCACAAATAAGAGGAAGAAGTAGAGCTGTGCCATGCAGCTTGTATAGGAGAGGCTGCTGCTGCCTGAAAGAAGGTGCTGCAGCATCTGGGCGATGGTGGTGGTGGTCTGGAAGATGTCTAGGAGGGAGAGATTCCCCAGGAAGAGGTACATGGGAGTTCGGAGACATGGCTCCACCAAGGAAAGGAGGAGGGTGAGCATGTTCCCGGGCAGGGTAAAAATGTAGATGATGGAGATGATGTCCAAGAGGAGGAAACGCAAGACCGGGAGTTTGGAAAATCCCAAGAGGATGAATTTAGTTGGTGTGGTTTGATTTTCCATGGCCACCTCTTCACCTCATTAACCTCCAGAAACTGCTTCCCTCCCGGTGCTCAAAACAGACCCAGGGTGTCTCATTGCCAGAACACACTCTATTTCAAGGTTGCACCTCACTCCTACTACCCACTGCTCTAATCATTGAACCACACTCCCTGCCTGAACCCAAATGAGAAAAGTGCCCACCCAGACTGGCTTATAGCCCTGTGGTTTGGGTGCTTAACTAGAAAAAGGGGGGATGATTGTGGTTCAAATCCCTGCTTTAGAAGAGACATTCACACTGATACGTCCCAGCTGAGTGTCTGGACATATCATCTTCCTTTCCAAATGCAAACAGATGGACATCGTACTAAATGGACTGAAGGTGAAAAATCCATTGCTATCTACATACTGCACAGACCACGGGGAGAGTTTATGCCATACATTATCAAAGAAACTGAGGAACTACCTGATCAGCATCCTATACAGCAAACAGGAAAACATCAAAAAAGAGCTCTCCAACCTGGAGATTTTCATAAATAACCAACCCTCCACACAAATGGACTTTACTAAAATAAGACAGGAGATCTATATTACACACTTCACCTCTCTACAAAGGAAAAAGGAAGGTAAGTGTCTAAAATCCTACCTGCCACATGGAGCCACAACAGTGGTACCCCTAACTCACCCAGCAATATCATCAATTTATCCAGCTACACGCTCAACCTAGCAGAAGAATCTGTCCTATCTCGGGGACTCTCTTTTTGCCCCAGCACCCCCATGAACATGATACAGTTCTGAGGTGATCTGGAAGCCTACTTTCGCTGCCTCCGACTCAAAGAATACTTTCAAGATAACACTGAACAGCGCACTGATACACAGATACCCTCCCACCAACAACACAGGAAGAAGAACTCCATATGGATTCCTCCTGAGGGCTGAAATGACAGTCTGGACCTATACATAGAATGCTTCAGCCGACGTGCACAGGCAGAAATTGTGGAAAAACAACATTGCTTGCCTCATAACCTAAGTCGTGCAGAACGCATGGCCATCCACAGCCTCAGAAACAACCCTGACATTATAATCAAAGAGGCTGATAAAGGAGGGGCTGTTGTCATCATGAACAGGTCTGACTACCAGAAGGAGGCTGCCAGACAACTGTCCAATACCAAATTCTACAGGCCACTTTCCTCAGATCCCACTGAGAAATATACTACGAAACTGCACCATCTTCTGAGGACACTCCCTACACTAACACAGGAACAAATCAACATACTCTTAGAATCCCGACCGGGGTTATTCTATCTACTACCAAAGATCCACGAACCTGGAAATCCTGGATGCCCCATCATCTCTGGAATTGGCGCACTCACTGAAGGACTATCTGGATATATGGACTCTCTGCTCAGACCCTATGCCACCAGCACTCCTAGCTATCTCCGTGACACCACTGATTTCCTGAGAAAACTACAATGCATTGGTGATCTCCCAGAAAACACCATCCTAGCCACCATGGATATCTCACCATGGCTCTCTACACAAACATCCCACACACAGATGGAATACAAGCTGTCAGGAACAGTATCCCTGATGATGACACAGCACAAATTGTTGTTGAGCTCTGTGACTTTATCCTCATGCACAATTATTTCAAATTTGGTGACAATATATACCTCCAGACCAGTGGCACCGCCATGGGCACCCGCATGGCCCCACAATATGCCAACCTTTTTATGGTTGACCTGGAACAACTCTTCCTCAACTCTCGTCCACTCACACCCCTTCTCTACCTACGCTACATGGATGATATCTTCATCATCTGGACCCATGGGAAGGAGACTCTGGAAGAATTCCACCACAGCTTTCACCCCACCATCAACCTTAGCCTGGACCAATCTACATGGGAGGTCCACTTCCTAGACACCACAGTACAAACAAGTGATGGTCATGTTAACACCACCGTATACCAAAAACCCACCGATCGCTATGCCTACCTTCATGCCTCCAGCTTCCATCCCGGACACACCACACGATCCATTGTCTACAGCCAAGCGCTAGGTACAACCATATCTGCTTCAACCCGTCAGACAGAGACCAACACCTACAAGATCTTCACCAAGCATTCTCAAAACTACGATATCCGCACAAAGAAATAAGGAAACAAATCAACAGAGCCAGACGTGTACTCAGAAGCCTCCTGCTACAAGACAAGCCCAAGAAGGAAACCAACAGAACTCCACTGGTCATCACCTACAGTCCTCAGCTTAAACCTCTCCAATGCATCATCAGTGATTTACAACCCGTCCTGGACAATGATCCCTCACTTTCACAGACCTTGGGAGGCAGGCTAGTCCTCGCCCACAGACAACCTTAAGCATATTCTCACCAGCAACCATACACCGCACCATAACAACTCTAACTCAGGAATCAATCCATGCAACAAACCTCGATGCCAACTCTGCCCACATATCTACACCAGCAACACCATCACAGGACCTAACCAGATCAGCTACAACATCACCAGTTCATTCACCTGCTCGTCCACCAATGTTATATATGTTATCATGTACCAGCAATGCCCCTCTGCTATGTACATTGGCTAAACAGGACAGTCGCTACATAAAAGGATAAATGGACAAAAGTCAGATATCAGGAATGACAATATACAAAAACCTGTAGGAGAACACTTCAACCTCCGTAGCCACACAATAGCAGATGTAAAGGTAGCCATCTTACAGCAAAAAAAACTTCAGGACCAGAATCCAAAGAGAAACTGCTGAGCTTCAGTTCCTTTGCAAATTTGACACCATCAGATCAGGATTAAACAAAGACTGTGAATGGCTAGCCGACTACAAAAGCAGCTTCTCCTCCCTTGGTGTTCACACCTCAACTGCTAGCAGAGGACCTCACCCTCCCTGATTGAACTAACCTCGTTATCTCCAGACTGATTTTTGCCTGCATATTTATACCTTGCTCTGGAAATTTCCATTACACACGTCTGACGAAGTGGGCATTCACCCACGAAAGCTTATGCTCCAATACATCTATTAGTCTTATAGGTGCCACAGGACTCTCTGTTGCGTTTTACAGATCCAGACTAACATAGCTACACCTCTGATACTTGTCTGGAAAGGAGTCTAAAAATCTTAAAGGGTACTCCTCCTCTTCTGGCTGACTGAAAAGTCCTTTCTCAACAAATAAACTCTTTGTCCAAAAAAATTCACCCAGCTTTACCCAGGAGCCCCATGAACCTCTAAACCCTAGAGCCCACTCCTCTTTTGCAGCTTGGAATGGAGCTCAGGAATCCTCTATAGGCCAATCACACACACTTCTGAGTACCTGAAGGAGAGCACAGGCAAATTCCTGATTCCTCATCTTTGCTGTCACACTTGGATATGAGTCTTTCCCTTAGCCAAGGCTAAAGCCAGGATTTTGGAAACAGCTTGTCCTTTCATGGACCGTAGAGTACCTATCCAAGTGATAAATAAAGGATGTTAGTCTTTGTGGACTGTAAGTTTAATAGTACAGTCAGGAGCACAGTAATATGACAACACTAAATAGATAATTTTCTCAAAGTGGAAGAACATATAGAAATGCTCTAGTCTTCATTTACTTAGTGGCTACACATTTCCAGATTTCATGCAAAGTACCTTTTGTCTTTTTTTTTCCAACTCAGCTGTCCATTCAGAAAAAAAGTTCAATATTCTAACAAAAATTTCCTATGGGAGAGAGACTTCAGTGTATTCAGAAACATGGTAGTATTGTGGAATAAATGGCCAAGTTCTGATCTCCACAACCTCATTGTAAGCACTGAGTATAATAATATGGTTAGACAGATAGAGAAGGAGACTGAGAGAGGCTTCCACACCGAGGAAGAGAGAGAGAGGGAGAAAGAGAGAGATGATAATGATAATTATTAGCAAAATAAAGACTCACCCTAGGCTTCATTCTTATTTTGTTTAAATTCCCACAATTCTACCACGCAAAGTATCGCAGTCCTCTTTACATTGGTATCCACCATCAACTTTCAGCTTAGCTGAATTAGAAAGACAACACAATGTTGGAAATCAGTCAGTTGTTCAAAGAGAAAAAATAATACCCTAAAGATAGTGCTGAAGTATGAAATGTCTGGGCCATCCAATGCATGACACGTTATAACACCTCTCTTCTGAAGAGCCAAATTCTATCGTTCCCAACAACCATAATTTTCAACTAATTCAACAGACAGGCAAAGAGTTAGATTGATAGATAAAGAAAGAGACCCAAATATAGATGGAGAGAGAATAATTTGGTGAGTGATAGATAACAATAACTTATTTTAATTAATAACATTTCGAATCATTATATTCCTTATATTTCACACTTTACATTTTAAGATTCCTGAGTCCATTTGATACTGGAATCCATTAATTTTCAGCATAGCAAAAGCAGAAAGATTACATTATCTGATGGTTACATGAAAGAGATGTATGTGCCCGTGAAAGGCATGGTAGTTTTTTAAAAGACTACAGATTCTGATTTCCACAACACCTGAAAGTTATGAACATTCCAATAGAGACACAAATGGTCACACAGAGAGAAAGAGAAAGAGACAGAAAGGAAAATACAGAAATGGGAAAATAGATAGATAGATAGATAGACAGATAGATAGATAGAATTCAAACATGCATGAAAGATTGAACAATCAGATCCATTATAATAGCTATAGCAATACGTGAAATATATCTCACCTACTAGCTCAAATAAATAAATGGTGCTGGCTCTTTATTACTAACAATGGGGAACTTGAAGGAGAACTTAAGTACATGTACTTTAAAAATGGCTCTTGAGAAGATTTCCCCAGAGCTTCTGGTGTGTTTTCAAGGATGATGCAGTTATAGATGGAAAAAAAAGTCAGCATCTTGTTCTTTGGTGAAGTACATTTAATTGTAGTGTACAGCCTTGATGTAGATTGTATCTGGAAAAGGTGGTGTTCATTGTTGATATACATTTCTATGCCAGTTTACATCCAAAGCCAGAGTGTGTCTTTCTGGAGTGGTGTAGATCACTTGC